>NW_026856244.1:0-120354 GCF_026571515.1 Ruditapes philippinarum | reverse complement strand
ATTTTTCAAATTTTTCCCGTTATTCATATTTTGGAATTGTGGGCCATATCAACTGAAGCTAAATTATGAGCAGCTTGCAGTATTAAGTAAAGAAAGGCTGCTACATTTCGTAGATTTGCGCTGCAATAGTCGTGTAGGTACTCAAGGCTAAATATTCAATCTCCAATCTTGCTTTCTATCATGTTTAAATGACATACCAGTGCTTGAATACACTCTCTTATATAACAACATTTAAAAAAGAAAAAGAATAAGTAATGCAAAGTCAGTAAAAAAGAAAGGATAACACTAAAGTTGATAGTTGTAAGAATATTGAACATTTTACTTTCTGTACTTCAAAAAAACACTTCATTAGTACATTATATTAGGAATGTTTTCAATTTAAGCAATATACAATGCTCAACTGCAGCCGCGGCCATGATGATGGTAACAGCAAGGACGGAGGAACATTGCATAATAAAAGGTATTAATGAGTATGAATATAATAATATATCGAATAACAAAGTTAATATGTGACAAACTGTTGCATTTACAATAACACAAGCACATAAGCGACCACCAGATCTTTGAAATGTCTCAAATAGATATGTATGTCCGGATACATCTAAGTTATGACTGTGTTATGTCGGCCTCAAAGAATTCTCATTTCTAGAACAATAATTGAATTTATGCTAAACTTTGGGTCGAGGCGAGCTGGAATCACTTTACCACGTAATACTAGTATGCTATTCTGTGATACTAGTTTCAATATTTATGGTGAGTAATTCTAATGAAACAACTATCATGGCATAGTTTCATTTTTTGTTAAGTTCTTTATTTAAAATTTAGAAAATAAGAATCCCTAAAAAAAGCCCAACACGGCAAAATTGTAAATTTTACAGGCACGATTGAGCCTGTTCATGAACGGTACTGTAAAGTGCAAACTAACGTCCACGCCCCCTAGCCCGGCTTAATCAGAATTTAACATTGAAACATGAAATTTAAAAAAATTGAATTTAGAAAAACATCCGCAGATGTGTTCATACGACGGTTATCATGGAACCTTCAATGTGACACTTCCGTGCCATTCCATGAAAAGCGGCATATGGTCCCCCAAGTAATAAAATGCATCGAGGAACACTACAAACACTACACGAGCATTGACGCAACGAACTTTTCTCGGTTTTGTATAGGTATTTTTGATAACATTATAGAAACATTTCTTTACATTCAGGCTTCAGTGATGAAGTGGTAGAAATTCCAATCGATCCTCGGGATTCTCTTGATCTTGTCCAACAAAGATTAATTGAATTACCGGCAGGTGACACTGACTGCTCCCTGCCCATGATTGACGCAATAAATAAAAAGATTAAAGACATCGACGTGTTTGTTATCTATACTGACAATGAAACAGGGTGAGTAAAAGTAACAAGTTTACACAGTGAGCTTCTTTTGTTTCATTCTAAGTTATTCGAGTTTTTTTATGGAAGAACTTGCTGTGAAAAGGACTTAGAGATATTAATGCATTCATGCTAGGCAGTTGTCAAACTTATTTCTTGCTCCAGAAACAGTTGTAGCATTTTGGGGAATGAGATGAATTTTAAGATCAAATGTTCCGCATTGTCTTTAACTTAATTGGAATCACACAATTCTAATTTGGTTTTATTTCTAGGGTCGGGAAGTGTCACCCGTTTAAGGCACTAGAATGCTACAGGGAATACTCGGGAAAACGTGATGTCAAGCTAATTGTATGCGGAATGTCTGCAACAAGATTTTCAATAGCCAATCATGATGATCCTTACATGCTAGACGTGGTAGGATTCGATTCAGCCGTTCCATCTATCATTTCCAGGTTTGCCATTGGTCAGATATGAAGGATAAAAGGTTGCAAATGTACGACGCTCAATACTATCCATCCATTACAAATGATTAGAAAAGTTTATTTTTTATGTATTTTTCTCCAGTTAGTTTGTCAATGGTCATTCAAAGTTTGCAATTGATATGTGTTTGAATTTGTGTTTTTGAAGAAAATCAGCTGTTGAAATTATCCTATACGACGGTCTGAAATAGAAAAAAATCGTTAATAGTGCGAAAAATGGGAAAAGTGCGGGGTACGATAACTTACCGCATGAAGTTTTAAAGTTTCCCATCATAATCGATGTTTTGTTTTCATTGATTAGTTTATGCTTTAAAACAGGAATCATCCCAAGTATATGGCGAAAAGCATTTATTTCTCCGATACCAAAGGACAATAACAAAGACAAACGTGTACAACTAAACTATAGAGGTATTAGTCTGCTGTCAGTTGTTAGCAAAATGTATTCAGCGTTATTAAAAATAGATTACAAGAGCAAAATCTACTTGCTGATGAACAAAACGGTTTCCGTTCTAAAAGGTCATGTGAGGAATATGTATATACAGCTTGTACCATTATTAGAAATAGACTTACAGACAAACAAGATATTTTGGTACGTTCATTGATATACAGAAAGCATTTGACTTTGTTCATAGAAATATTCTTTTATACAAACTTCTGTCAAAAAATATTAATGGTAAATATTATAATTCTATTAAGTCAATTCTAACGGACACATTATCGTGTGTTAAACTTAACGGTATGTTAACAGACTTGTTCATAACCGTGTCAATGTCAGACAGGGAGACAGCAGTTCTCCCACAATTTTCGCATACTTCATAAATGATCTTGTTGAAGGCTTAAATCGTCTTAACAAAGTTGTTAAGTTTTATGATGATATTATATGTTGTTTATTATGACGATATTTTATTGTTATTTGAAAATGAAAGGGATATGCAGAATATGTTAAACTATATTAATGATTGGTGCAGAAAATGGCGACTAACAATTTATGAGTCGAACTCAAATGTTATTCATTTTAGATGCAAAGGAAAAAGTCAAAGTAATTTTACATTTCACATTGGTGCATCGGATATTTTGTTTACATCTGCTTATAAGTATTTGGGTGTTTTGATGCATGAACATTTAGATTTTTCGTACTCTGCTGATATTCTTTGTAAATCAGGTGGTCGAGCACTAGGTCCAATTATATCTAAAATTCAGAAATAAAGATATAGGCTTTAAAACATATACAAAAATATATTACTCTTGTGTTGTGCCTGTAACTGATAATTGTTCTTCAATATGGGTTTTAAAAAACTTCAAGAAACTAGATATTACACAGCATAGAGCAATCAGATATTTTATTGGTGAACATAGATTTGCTCCGATACTAGCAATAACTGGTGATATGGGGTAGATTTGTCGGTTAATATACTGAGACTATGGAATAGACTTGTACATATGGGTGATGATAGACTCACGAAGAAAGCGTTTTTGTATGATTATTTTACTGTTGGAAATACATGGTGTTCAGACGTTAAGCACATTCGTCAACAAGTTAATATGTCACATTTGTATGACAACAAACTTCCGGTTGATTTAAACAATATTGAAGACTTTCACTATACAAATCAAATTGGTCTGACAATATTACAAATGTGGCAAAACTGAGAACATATGTTACATTCAAACAAGACTTTGAAACAGATAAATATCTCATGTCTTCCTTAACTAAAGTAGAAAGGTCGCATTTAGCGGTATGCTTCCGCTCAAACTAGAAACAGGACGATATGTGGGATTACGTGTTGATGAAAGAATATGCACTCTTTGTACTGACAATGTTGTTTAGGATGAAACTCACTTTGTATTGAAATGCTCTAGATGCAACGATTTACGTGTTAATTTGATTTCCAAATGTAAAGAGAGTAGCAGTGACTTTGACAATATGTCTGATATTCAAAGTTATGTGATACAAAATCAATATGTAAGCGCTCCAAAGTTTATTGTAGAAAGTATGAAAAGAAGAAGGTTATATCTTTATAAATGAACTGATGTTTTACATAATAAAAATTTACTTGAAATTTTGATATGCTTTGCTTGATTATACAATTCTCATATACGGAATTTTAATGATTGACCACTGTATTTCCGATTAATTTTTCTATGCTTTACATGTTTTATTGTTAATCATTTATATGAATTGTATATAGCTTAAAGTGACTTATATGCCCAACGTACCCGGGTGTTATAATTTGTTACATGTATGATTATTATATTTTACATAACACAATGTCACTATAATAAAATTTACTTACTTACTTACTTACTGAATATGATTCTCCACCTTTTTGGAAAAGACCCAAACAAATTACATGATATCAAATTACAAGATTTTTTTTACTTGCAGTACATGTAAAATGCCGATTTATTTTATTTTTATTTGTTTCTTATTCTGTTTTCTTTGCGTATTGATTTTGTGTATGCATGATAATATTTCTAAACATAGCATTTCGTACCGAGCAGCCCGTTTAGCTTTTAAGGTCTAGGATAGGCCCACTCATTTTAACCACAATAATTTTCAGATAGTTATCTATAAATAGAATATATAGTCATATATGATTTCGTGGCGAAAATTTGCCGGAATTCCACCTAATAAATATTTAACATAAGATACTAATCATCATTTTATATTTAGCTTTGTTTTTTTCAGTATTTTCAGATATTGTTTTGATGTGATTGTACTATATATTTTTGTACAGTATTTTTCAGTTTTCATTTTTTACTTTTACTCTGGTAGTAATATATGATTGTGCTTTTATCTTCTTCTTTTGTAACTGACGTTGTTTATTTGTAAATACGGTACACTGATTGTGATAACTATACAGCTAATATGTGATTCTACCATGCTGTTAAAATATTTAGTTAAAAGGTTGTTGATTTATCTAAAACCTATGAATGGTTCTTGATCTGTGAAACTATTCTACTCATTTTCTTTTATCGTTGTTTTATTTTGTAAATTATTAAATGCTTTGTTGAAATGAAACGAGTTTGTTTGGTTTTTGAATAAACATGGAAGTTTGGTACTTACAATATGGAAAGATTCCAGAAAAATAAAAGAGAAAACTGCGATTATATCCAACCGTTACACTGGTAAATCGTACCAGTAATGTAGAGTTATCATAATTGAGATTTGGCAATTTTGTCTATAAGCTTATAGACACACTTTCATAACCGTTATTGGAATCAACCAGTACTGAGCAATAAGTGTTTCTTGTTAAAGGTAACAAGGACTTGCCAATGATGGGGTTTAAAAGCAGTGAGGCTAGCGATCATTAGATTACTAGTCCGACGCGTTAACCACTCGGTCATGCCGCCTCTTTCAAGTGCATGTAACTATATAGGGGTCGGTTTAGGGGATGACGTCACGAGCAACGCGGATGACGTCATTATTCTATTTTTAGAAAACGGTTTTCCCCCAATTGATTTTTGTGACGCAATACGTATAATTATCTGATGATTAATAATATCTGTATGACTCAATGGCCGATCCTTAATTCAGCGATTTTTCAACAGTGAATCATTGATAGCGTCCCTACGTTATAGCGTCATCTTCATAACGTCCCTATCGATTTTATTCAGCGTCCAATGAATTTAAACTTATCGTCCCTACGTGTAGCGTCATTCAGGATGAATCATAGCGTCCCTATTAATTTTTAACGTTATTCTTCGCGACGCGTTATTCATCTTCCAATGAAATTAGATGTTGTATACCTACGCCAATAACGCTAAAGTGGACGGGATTTTTTTTTAAATAGCGTCATTTAGCTACAAAGTTCAGTAACAATACTACGTTGGTTCCTGGTTAGTGATTTTAACTGGGAGAATAATTAATATATAGGGATTAACGAATATATAAATCTTGTAAGTAACACTTATTTTTTATGTTTTCATCGTAAATAAAAATTAGCAAATTGTTACATTTATTTCGCAAAAAAATATTTTGCAAACATCGTGTTTTCATTTGTGCGAATATAAAAAAAATATTTTACTGAGATAACCATAAACGTAACTTACCGAGTTTTATATCCAATTATTCGCCTATAATAACTTAAAATAAATCCGTTTAAATTTTACGCTATTTTATTTTTTTCTTCTTTTTATACATTTAAATTTCATTTTTATTTTAAAGTTTTTCTTTTTATTCCACTTTCCTTATCATCTACCCGTTTCAAATAAAAAAATAAAACATTTATTTTAAAGTTATTAAGTCGCAATTATAAAATGTTAAATAATATAAAATCACTATTTATTTATTTATTTATTTTATTTCTAATACTTAAAGTATTTGATCGCATTTATTAAAATTTTAATTTCAATAGTGCAAACAGTAAACATAATACATACTCAACTCCGTTACCCGATTTTTCAATCAATTTACTTTACTAGAACTATTCATTAGAATTTAACTATTAATGTATCAAACCGTCATAATCTTTTCTTAAAAATAGCCGTTTATACTAAAATTACTTTATTACATTAGTTATTATACCTATGTTATAAAAAATATACTAGCTATAGCGCGACCTTAAATTTAGAGTTTTATTACCGTCTAATGCTAAAATCGATAACTGTGCAGCGATTGCAGTTATTGGATGAATATAGGAACGTTACTGCGTTTCGGAACTAATCGATAAATAGTCTTATAATTTAAGTACTAATATAGACTCACGCGATGACGCATTCTTTTAATGATCCCTCATTAGTGAGTAACAGTTGACTCACGCGATGACGTCGTAGGGCCGGGGGGGGCAGAAAAAGCCGTATATACTAAAATTACTTTATTACATTAGTTATTATACCTTCGTTATAAAAAATATACAAGCTATAGCGCGACCTTAAATTTAGAGTTATATTACCGTCTAATGCTAAAATCGATAACTGTCCAGCGAATGTTTCACTAACAAAGTTTGCACTATTACCCTATGCTACGACCGGATGTAAACAATACGTTCGCACAGGGCATGCGCGGTGGTTAAATCCCACCCATTTTATTCGATTAAATTCTAGAACAACCACTACTTTCGGTTTCAATTTTGCTGACAAAGAACAGTTTGAGTCAACGTAAGTGTTAATTTTAATTTCAATGTCCAAAACTTTGCACTACACGGCAAAATTTTCATTACATATCCGTATTATCATCGTCATGGTAGTTTTTATTCCAGTCGGTCAAAATGACGGTACACATTTACATGTAAACAAACAGATTTAACTTCTCAGACAATCTAAATAAGGAATGGACACACGGTAAACTCTGTTGCAACGTAAAGTATATTCATAAACCTGTTTGAGAAAAATTGTCTCCGTGTTCAAATAAATTTCAAATACTGGAAAAAAATCAGTCTTTTACCGATACCCTGCAACAGAACCTTATTATTCTGATGAATTAAATTGACTTTATAACGCTCGTATACAATTATTTATTGATCGATTTTCATTATATTTATTTTGTAATACCTATCATTCAATATGCAATCAAACAAAACCAAGTTTTCCTACATTCAAGGAAACTGTTAGTTAGGACGAGCTTTTAAAACGAACAGGTAGCAATTTACAACACGCTTACCGAAACTCCAACATGGCGGCTCATTTGCATAATTTATTCATAAACGCAGGAGCATAGAACTTTGTTAGTGTGTTTCCCGGATGTAGTTATTGGATGAATATAGGAACGTTACTGCGTTTCGGAACTAATCGATAAATAGTCTTATAATTTAAATACTAATATAGACTCACGCGATGACGCATTCTTTTAATGACCCCTCATTAGTGAGAAACAGTTGACTCACGCAATGACGTTGTTGTATCGGGGCCTGGGGGTAGGACCAGGCATTCTGTTAATGATCCTTCATTAGTCAGTAACCGTTGACTCACGCGTAATACGTCATATACTAATATAGACTCACGCGATGACGCATTCTTTTAATGATCCCTCATTAGTGAGTAACAGTTGACTCACGCAATGACGTCGTTGCAACAGGGTCGGGGATAGGGCCAGGCAGTATTAATGCTTGAACACAATTACATTGTATATTATTCGTCTAAAATTCATTCTCTTTTAGAATTATTGAAAAATCGAGTCATTTAATAATAAGTAGCATCAATTTGACTTAAGAGCATTCAATACAATTATTAAATGCCTATATTTTATATTACGAATATATATAAATATTTACTTCTATTTTTGATGTTATATTTTCCGTATTCAAAATCAGAATGAGAAATATTTGGATTTTTTTATAGAATAATATTTATGTAAGCAAATAGCAATTTACCTAATTTAAGCAATTTTAACAAGAGTATCTCACCTGTAACAAAACAGTGTGCGAATACAGCACACAGTCATTTTCGGACTATGGCTATTGTTATTAGATTGTTATGTTAGTAATTTTGTTGTAAGGCGGTAACTACAAGTTGAACTAATTTTATCGATTACATGTTGTAGTCTCGCCTTTTTATTGTTAGTCTCGCCTTTTTACGTCTCGGCTGTATTTTTATATTTCTTCGCTGTACTTTTATTTGTTAAGATTAAATAAAACATGTTTATACTAGCAATATTATGCTTTTAAAACATACATAACATCGAAAAGCGCTCCGTACAATTATGTAAAGGAGAAATTTACATCCTATAGCCTTTTAATTATTTTTACATAAATATGTATAATAATTTTGTATTCATTCAAGATGGATAACGAAGTAAGAAAATTGATACAAGATGTACTAATAGTTGGTGTTAATAAAGAAGAATTCCTTGACTTTTTTGAATGTCTCGGGTTACAAAATCACCCGGCTGTAATTGAGGCATTGAACCAAATGTTACTAGAAGAAACAGTCGTTATTCACTTTATTTATTTATTTATTCATTTATTTACTTATTTATTTATTTATCTATTTATTTATTTATAATCAACCGATATTTCCTATGCTGTATGTATATTTATTGATACATACGATATATTTTCAGACGAGAACAAAATATTAACGCGCTACAGATAGAAAAGGGCGCTGCCGTCAATGTTAGCAATGCGATAAAAGATTTACGCTGAAAAACTTCGGAATGTAAGCTTTATAGAAATTTATTTTTTATTCTTAACCATACGAAATATATACAAGAGCCGCAAAATCAAGTTGAAAGTATTATTAATTTTAACTAGTTAATTGTTTATAGAGTTATAACAACCAATATGAAGACAACTAAAAAAAAACTATATTATGTTAAAAAACTTACAATTAATTCTCCGTCGAAGGATTTTTTCTGAAAAGATATATATACATGTATATAACAATTTTTATACAGCGACAAATGATAAAACATATATTAAAGATCATAAATTTATACGCTGTTTAATAAACCCTATAATTTAATTATTATCCGTTATCGTTATAATTTTTCATCATGAATTATAAAAGAAATAAATAAATTCCTGTATTAATACTGGAACACAATTACATTGTACCTACGCGATGACGTCGTTGCAACAGGGCCGGGGGCAGGGCCAGGAAGGGCCAGGGCAAGGCATTCTCCCCAAGTCTGCATCCTAGTAGTAAAATTTACTAACGATTGTTTCAGAACTAATCGATAAATAGTCTTATAATTTAAATACTAATATAGACTCACGCGATGACGCATTCTTTTAATGACCCCTCATTAGTGAGTAACAGTTGACTCACGCGATGACGTCGTCGCAACAGGGCCTGGGGGTAGGGCCAGGCATTCTGTTAATGACCCCTCATTAGTGATTATTTACAACCAATTAAGTACAAAGGTTTTTATCTTATCTATAAAATTCTAGCTTAGTATAAAATTGTGCACCACATAAAAATTGGTACCATTTTATCTTCTATCATGGCACAAGAACCAATATCTGATAATAAACACGGGCATTGCAGTTATTGCAATACTTGTTGTTTTATTGAGTGTAGCAAATGCTACACTATATTAAATTATCAGGGAGAACTGCATAACTGTCCCGATGGGGAGAATAATAATGACAATGACAATGATATTGAAGTGTGTAATGAATGTGATAACAGTAATAATGTGGAAATGTAACTTAGATAAAAATATGGAAAAAAACATAAACAATAAAAAATATTAAAAAAAACTTAACAAAACAAACTGGAAATCTCAATACAACATTTACCTAAATAATATGTAACATTAAATGGAATATTTTCTTTTTAGCAAAAAAATGGAGCAAATAGATTGTGCAACAATGGTTCCACAAAATATGATGTTTTACGAAGACAGACTTTCTTTTGAAGAATAACTACATGAACAGTGTTTATATATTACAGTTTTTAACAGAATTTAGTCATGACAAATCAGAAAAACTCCAAGAAACTGAAACTTAATATAAAAAAGCCGTACAATATAACTTTTCGCAAATGAGGAAATCTATGGAAACCCCAACCAAGTTTGAACTCAATACTGATAAAGGAATTTTTATCAGTGTCTAAATTTAATGAGCAACACTACATTCATATTCGTACCTGGACGGACGGGAAACCAACAAGAAATGGACTATCCTTTACTGAACAGATGTGGTGGGAAATTCAGAGATATATCTCAGAATTAGACAGTAACATTTTACAATTACAGCAGGGAAATCAGAATATAGACTATACCATTTTGAGAAAAACTGGTACATCAGTGTACAAAGTAATTACCCTTTTGTGAACATAAGAAGGTATTGGACACCACCTGGAACAATAAATATTCATCCAACAAAACAGGGACATATACTGTCCTTTGACATGTATAATAAAATGAAAGACTTATTTATGATAATGCAATGTATACCTAACTTTAATGAATTTCAACCATGTTAAATGCAAACTAACCATGCAAATGTATTCGGTGCATTATCTTGTTCTGTTTGTAATCCTTCAGGAAATAAAGATCACTAACTACAAATCATTGTTATTGTCTATAAAACTTATAATAATATATGAATCATATAGTCAACAAATAGCCCGTGGGTTGTGACTCAAGCGTGGGTTATGATTCGAGCGTGTCCGATATCTCTCGTAATTAAGTAATTTATCGAGTAGCTAATAGCTCGTAAATTTATAACTCGCATAATTCAGCCTATAAGTACTTACTTTTTTTCTTTCTTTCAGAAAAGATCTTTCGACAGGGAGATAATTGTAATTATTCAAAATTAGTTACTATTTGTCAAATATTTTTGTATGACCGATAAGTACACAACAGAGCCATTTATTAAATTTATTGTCACAGAAAATTTAACAGTGAATAAAACGTTTACAACAATAGTAAATCAATATGCTACAAGTATTAGGTATTACAACTTAATCTAATAAATCTGTGTGATCTTTATATCATTAAAACCCAAACGAAAAAATCAAACACATCGAATTTACCGTACATTTGATAAAAATTTATATGAAATATATAATAACTTTGACAGAAAACTGTTTACATAATTACAGAAAACTGTACAAAATGACATAAATCTGTCTTTAAAATGACACGAAACTTGATCAAAATTTATATGAAATATATAGTGAAAATGACCAAAAACTGTTCTAACATTTACCAAAAACTTGTTTGAGATTCGACTTTAACGCCCGTGCGTGTCTTCTTAAAGGATTTATACCCCCATTAGCTAACATTTTAGTCACAAGCGCGATAACTTCTACATGGTTGGAGGTAATATTATGTAACATATTTAGTTTTTCCAATGTCGTCCCGTCTACAAATTTGAATCGTTACGTTAGGTCCGCTCACGTCAACGTACAGCAAAGCTGTTTACGATGCGGCAGTTCATTTACCAGGGCAAAGAATTTAAAGATTCATCAATCCAAATGCCAAGGTTCAGTTACTTATACCTGCGAACAGTGCCAGCTTGTTTTTAATACCAGCCGTCAACTTCAAATTCACCAGAAACTCAAGCATAAAATGAATCCCGGAAAAAGACAAAATGAAGATAACAACATTACATTACCGGCCAAACGGCAACGTAAGGTTGCTTCTAAACCGGAACCGAATTTATCACCCAGACCCGAACCCATTACCTACAAATGTCGACTTTGCGACGCCAAGTTTCAGCATCGAAAGCAGTTGCAGGTTCATAGCAACAAGCAACACGGACGGATAAAAGGCGGTGCGAGTTTAAGACCCGTACCTAACTCCTATAAGTGTCGGCAATGCCCCGCCATTTTACCGAATAGACAGGCAATGCACGCGCATAACGTGAGTCGACATTATCAAACAGGCGCCGGATTACACCGAGAACCATTCCAACAAGGCCAGGAACCCTGGATCATCGAAAACGGTGCAATTGATGAGGGTCTGTGGGATTGTTACAGGACCTATAAAGCTCTGATTTTGGAGCGTTTTAAAGAGGGTACCGTAGAATCCTTAAATAATACTAGTATACCAATGTTTCCCGGTATGACTGATATAAGTCAAGAATATTATTTGTTTCACGCGATGACGTCGTCGCAACAGGGCCGGGGGGGGGGGGCAGCTCCAGTGGATCAAGGCATTCTCCCCAAATTTTTGGTAAATGTTATGAAATATATAATAACTTTGACAGAAAACTGTTTACAAAATTACAGAAAACTGTACAAAATGACATAAATCTGTCTTTAAAATGACACGAAACTTGATCAAAATTTATATGAAATATATAGTGAAAATGACCAAAAACTGTTCTAACATTTACCAAAAATTTGTTTGAGATTCACAAAATAACACAAATCTTGATTCAAAATAACAGAAATTTTGATAAAAATTTATATGAAATATATAATAACTTTGACAGAAACTGTTTACAAAATTACAGAAAACTGTACAAAATGACATAATCTGTCTTTAAATGACACGAAACTTGATCAAATTCATATGAAATATAAAGTGAAAATGACCAAAAACTGTTCTAACATTTACCAAAAATATGTTTGAGATTCACAAAATAACACAAATCTTGATTCAAAATAACAGAAATTTTGATAAAAATTTATATGAAATATATAATAACTTTGACAGAAACTGTTTACATAATTACAGAAAAAACTGTACAAAATGACATAAATCTGTCTTTAAAAATGACACGAAACTTGATCAAAATTTATATGAAATATATAGTGAAAATGACCAAAAACTGTTCTAACATTTACCAAAAATTTGTTTGAGATTCACAAGATAACACAAATCTTGATTCAAAATAACAGAAATTTGATAAAAATTTATATGAAATATATAATAACTTGACAGAAAACTGTTTACAAAATTACAGAAAACTGTACAAAATGACATAAATCTGTCTTTAAAATGACACGAAACTTGATCAAATTCATATTTGAAATATAAAGTTCAAGTCCATGGCTTTTATACATTAGGAAAATTGCCGGACAAAAAATAAAGTATGAAAATTAACAAAAAAACGCAATAACACAAAAATAAGGCAAGGCAGAGTAACCGGTTTTTGCACTGCACTTCTTCTTAATGAGATCTATCATCCTATGAAAGTTTTCAAGTCCATAGCTTTTTTAGTTCAAGAAGGGGGTGAAATGGCCCGGACAAAATTAAAGTATGAAAATTAACAAGGGGGCAATAACTCAAAAAAAATAAAACTGCATGAGTACTGGTCCTTTGTGCACTGCCACTTCGATTATGAAAGAAAGCATGCATACAAGTTGAAGTCAATCAGACTTATAGTGACTGAGTTATGGCTCCGGACAAGCTTTAGGGGACGCCGACGACGACGCCGACAACGACGCCGACAACGACGCCGACACAGACGCCGCCGCGACACCGCCGACAAAAATAACCCTATATGTCACCTTTTCAAGGCGACACAATAAATGCTCTGTTGCGTACTTATTGGTCATACAAAAATATTTGACAAATAGTAACTAATTTTGAATAATTACAATTATCTCCCTGTCGAAAGATCTTTTCTGAAAGAAAGAAAAAAATAAGTACTTATAGGCTGAATTATTGCGAAGTTATAAATTTACGAGCTATTAAGCTACTCGATAAATTACTTTAATTACGAGAGATATCGGACACGCTCGAATCATAACCCACGCTTGAGTCACAACCCACGGGCTAATTTGTGACCTAAGATTTCAAATTTTTAATAACCAAAAACAATAGATTTCCTATTAGTGATCTTTTTCCTGAAGGTTTCAAACAGAACAAGTTTTAATCACCGTTACATTTGCAGGTTTTTTGCTTTTAAAAGGGTTTGAAATTCATTAAATTGGGTATCCCTTTTCCCAAATCATAAATAAGTCTTTCATTTTTTATAAAATGTCAAAGGACAGAAATTGCCCCTGTTTTTTTGGGAAATGAATATTTATTTTTCCCAAAGGGGGCCGCCAAACCCTTCTTATTTTCCCAAAAAAGGGGTTTTATTTTACACTGTTTGTACCTTTTTTCCCTAAAAAGGTAAGTATTTTTTGATTTCCCTCCCTGAAATTTGGGAAGATGTTACTTTTAAATTTCCCGAATATTTTCTGAATTTTTCCCACCAAAATCTGTTCAGAAAAGGGATAGTCCAAATTTCTTGTTGGTTTCCCGTCGTCCAGGTACGAATATGAATGTAGTGTTGCTCATTAAATTTAGACACTGATAAAAAGTGCCTTTATCAGTATTGAGTTCAAACTTGGTTGGGGTTTCCATAGATTTCCTCATTTGCGAAAAGTAAAACATCATATTTTGTGGAACCATTGTTGCACAATCTATTTGCTCCATTTTTTTGCTAAAAAGAAAATATTCCATTTAATGTTACATATATTTTAGTTCCCCGGTAAATGTTGTAGTTGAGATTTCCAGTTTGTTTTGTTTAATATTTTTTATTTTTTATGTTTTTTTTTCCATATTTTTATCTAAGTTACATTTCACATTATTACTGTTATCACATTCATTACACACTTCAATATCATTGTCATTGTCATTATTATTCTCCCCATCGGGACAGTTATGGGCAGTTCTCCCTGATAATTTAATATAGTGTAGCATTTTGCTACACTCAATAAAACAAAGTATTGCAATAACTGCAATGCCCGTGTTTATTATCAGATATTGGTTCTTGTGCCATGATAGAAGATAAAATGGGCCCTACCAATTTTTATGTGGTGCACAATTTTTTAACTAAGCTAGAATTTATAGATAAGATAAAAACCTTTGTAATTAATTTGGTTGTAAAAATCACTAATGAGGGGCATTAACAGAATGCCTGCCCCTACCCCCAGGCCCTGTTGCGACGACGTCATCGCGTGAGTCAACTGTTACTCACTAATAAGTGGTCATTACAAGAATGCGTCATCGCGTGAGTCTATATTAGTATTTTTAAATTATAAGACTATTTATCGATTAGTTCTGAAACAATTGTTAGTAAATTTTACTACTAGGATGCGGACTTGGGGAGAATGCCTTGCCCTGGCCCTTCCTGGCCCCTGCCCCCGGCCCTGTTGCAACGACGTCATCGCGTAGGTACAATGTAATTGTGTTCCAGTATTAATACCAGGGATTTATTTATTTCTTTTATAATTCATGATGAAAAATTATAACGATAACGGATAATAATTAAATTATAGGTTTATTAAAACAGCGTATAAATTTATGATCTTTAATATATGTTTTATTATTTGTCGCTGTATAAAAATTGTTATATACATGTATATATATCTTTTCAGAAAAAAATATTCGACGGAGAATTAATTGTAAGTTTTTTAACATAATATAGTTTTTTTTAGTTGTCTTCATATTGGTTGTTATAACTCTATAACACAATTAACTAGTTAAAATTAATAATACTTTCAACTTGATTTTGCGGCTCTTGTATATATTTCGTATGGTTAAGAATAAAAAATAAAATTCTATAAAGCTTACATTCCGAAGTTTTTCAGCGTAAATCTTTTATCGCATTGCTAACATTAAAACGAAACTTTCTCGGCAGCGACCTTTCCTATCTGTAGCGCGTTAATATTTTGTTCTCGTCTGAAAATATATCGTATGTATCAATAAATATATATACAGCATAGGGAATATCGGTTGATTATAAATAAATAAATAAATAGATAAATAAATAAATAAGTAAATAAATGAATAAATAAATAAATAAATAAATAAAGTGAATAACGACTGTTTCTTCTAGTAACATTTGGTTCAATGCCTCAATTACAGCCGGGTGATTTTGTAACCCGAGACATTCAAAAAAAGTCAAGGAATTCTTCTTTATTTACACCAACTATTAGTACATCTTGTATCAATTTTCTTACTTCGTTATCCATCTTGAATGAATACAAAATTATTGTACATATTTATGTAAAAATAATTAAAAGGGGGGTTAATAGGATGTAAATTTCTCCCCCCCCTTTACCCCCCCCATTAATTGTTACGAAACGCCTTTTTCGATGTTATGTAGTTTTAAAAACAATAATATTGCTAGTATAAACATGTTTTATTTAATCTTAACAAATAAAAGTACAGCGAAGAAATATAAAAATACAGCCGAGACGTAAAAAGTCGAGACTAACAATAAAAAAGGCGAGACTACAACATGTAATCGATAAAATTAGTTCAAACTTGTAAGTTACCGCCTTACAACAAAATTACCAACATAACAATCTAATAACAATAGCCATAGTCCGAAATGACTTGTGCTGTATTCGCACACTGTTTTGTTACAGGTGAGATACTCTTGTTAAAATTGCTTAAATTAGGTAAATTGCTATTTGCTTACATAAATATTATTCTATTAAAAAATCCAAATATTTCTCATTCTGATTTTGAATACGGAAAATATAACATCAAAATATAGAAGTAAATATTTATATATATTCATTATATAAAATATAGGCATTTAATAATTGTATTGAATACTCTTAAGTCAAATTGATGCTACTTATTATTAAATGACTCGATTTTTCAATAATTCTAAAAGAGAATGAATTTTAGGCGAATAATATACAATGTAATTGTGTTCAAGCATTAATACTGCCTGACCCTATCCCCGACCCTGTTGCAACGACGTCATCGCGTGAGTCAATTGTTACTCACTAATGAGGGATCATTAAAAGAATGCGTCATCGCGTGAGTCTATATTAGTATATTATGACGTATTACGTGTGAGTCAACGGTTACTGACTAATGAAGGATCATTAACAGAATGCCTGGTCCTACCCCCAGGCCCGATACAACAATGTCATCGCGTGAGTCAACTGTTACTCACTAATGAGGGGTCATTAAAAGAATGCGTCATCGCGTGAGTCTATATTAATATTTAAATTATAAAGACTATTTATCGATTAGTTCCGAAACGCAGTAACGTTCCTATATTCATCCAATAACTACATCCGGGAAACATTCGCTGGACAGTTATCGATTTTAGCATTAGACGGTAATATAACTCTAAATTTTAAGGTCGCGCTATAGCTAGTATATTTTTTATAACGAAGGTATAATAACTAATGTAATAAAGTAATTTTAGTATATACGGCTTTTTCTGCCCCCCCCGGCCCTACGACGTCATCGCGTGAGTCAACTGTTACTCACTAATGAGGGATCATTAAAAGAATGCGTCATCGCGTGAGTCTATATTAGTACTTAAATTATAAGACTATTTATCGATTAGTTCCGAAACGCAGTAACGTTCCTATATTCATCCAATAACTGCAATCGCTGCACAGTTATCGATTTTAGCATTAGACGGTAATAAAACTCTAAATTTAAGGTCGCGCTATAGCTAGTATATTTTTTTATAACATAGGTATAATAACTAATGTAATAAAGTAATTTTAGTATAAACGGCTATTTTTAAGAAAAGATTATGACGGTTTGATACATTAATAGTTAAATTCTAATGAATAGTTCTAGTAAAGTAAATTGATTGAAAAATCGGGTAACGGAGTTGAGTATGTATTATGTTTACTGTTTGCTCTATTGAAATTAAAATTTTAATAAATGCGATCAATAAAGGATATTGAATGAGTGTAAGTTCAATACTAAATTTATTGCACGAGTTGAATAGAATTATATTATGCGAGCCTCTGGCGAGCATAATATTATTTAATTCAACGAGTGCAATAAATTCAGTAATGAACTTACACGAATTTAATATTCTATTTATCACATACCAAAAATAAAGACCGTTTTAAAGTGAAATAAGAGTCATTTTTTTATTGACGCGCCTATAGTATAACGCTAACATTAAGCGCGTCTTTACACTATGTTTGTATAACGCTTATGACGTCACGTCAAAATATATGCACGGCCG
Source organism: Ruditapes philippinarum (assembly GCF_026571515.1). Lineage (NCBI taxonomy): Eukaryota > Metazoa > Mollusca > Bivalvia > Venerida > Veneridae > Ruditapes > Ruditapes philippinarum. Next base: position 102,210 of record NW_026856244.1, on the reverse strand, counting down.
TGCAATACCATATTTACGGAGTCGCAAAATCGGCACGGGTGTCTGATAAAATACTTTAAGTATTAGAAATAAAATAAATAAATAAATAGTGATTTTATATTATTTAACATTTTATAATTGCGACTTAATAACTTTAAAATAAATGTTTTATTTTTTTATTTGAAACGGGAAAAGTAGATGATAAGGAAAGTGGAATAAAAAGAAAAAACTTTAAAATAAAAATGAAATTTAAATGTATAAAAAGAAGAAAAAAAAATAAAATAGCGTAAAATTTGAACGGATTTATTTTAAGTTATTATAGGCGAATAATTGGATATAAAACTCGGTAAGTTACATTTATGGTTATCTCAGTAAAATATTTTTTTTATATTCGCACAAATGAAAACACGATGTTTGCAAAATAAATTTTTGCGAAATAAATGTAACAATTTGCTAATTTTTATTTACGATGAAAACATAAAAAATAAGTGTTACTTACAAGATTTATATACTCGTTAATCCCTATATATTAATTATTCTCCCAGTTAAAATCACTAACCAGGAACCAACGCAGTATTGTTACTGAACTTTGTAGCTAAATGACGCTATTTCAAAAAAATCCCGTCCACTTTAGCGTTATTGGCGTAGGTATACAACATCTAATTTCATTGGAAGGTGAATAACGCGTCGCGAAGAATAACGTTAAAAATTAATAGGGACGTTATGATTCATCCTGAATAACGCTACACGTAGGGACGATAAGTTTAAATTAATTGGACGCTGAATAAAATCGATAGGGACGTTATGAAGATGACGCTATAACGTAGGGACGCTATCAATGATTCACTGTTGAAAAATCGCTGAATTAAGGATCGGCCATTGAGTCATACAGATATTATTAATCATCAGATAATTAAACGTATTGCGTCACAAAAATCAATTGGGGGAAAACCGTTTTCTAAAAATAGAATAATGACGTCATCCGCGTTGCTCGTGACGTCAACCCCTAAACCGACTCCTATGTAGTCATGTATTTCGAAATTGATGTTAGAAATTAACCATAGCTAGCTGAAGATGCACGAGGCTACCGAAATAGTCCATGCATTTTTTCTAGGGATATGGATAACATTTACTTAGTTTCCGCTTTTTCTTATGCGTAAAAAACGATTGGCAATTTTCCATCCTGGAAATAAATAAGAATATAACTGAGGTTAAAGCGCAATACGATACGAAACAGGTGATCCTTAACATCATATTATTCTTTTCCGAAACAATGCTGGGACTATTCCAATACCAAAATCTATACTCTATACATATTTAGCAACATGTAAAAGTGTAACTAGCTTAGAAATGATGTAGAATGGCTCATGTATATATATATATTGTTTTCCTTTGTCGTGTGCGAAAAAAATTGATCTAGAATCTGAAGTTTTATTGGTTTTCCAGAAACTGATATTTACTTAAAAATGAGGCAATGGGTTAAAAATCTGGAAAATGAGAAATCCCTGGAGATAAGAATGGCTATAATTGGTTTAAATCTGGGTTGATTGAGTCCGTTTTTGAGAGATAATAAAATGAGCAACATACTTCACGCCCCTCTCTAGCACCGGCTCAAGCGTTGTTCATTAATAGAATTTAAACCAATCTTTGAATGTACGCCTCATCTTATATTTAATCTATGAAAACATGGATATGCATCAATAAAATCGTATGTGACTAATGAATAAATGTAATGACTTTTCTTTGATGAATTAATACCCTTAATATTTACTTACTTTATGAAATCAGCTTAAAGCATCTCATACAATTACGCAGAAACTTATAAACGAAACGATATGAGTGTTGTAAACATATGCATTTAATCTAACTCTAATAAACAAAGGGCATATTGTAGATTTTGTATAAAATGACACGATATGTTTTTGCCTGTGCTTTCATAAATAATATCATACAACATTTGTCAGGTACATTTTTGACGCATTGGGAAAATAATGCATGTAAGTATTTCACGTATGTACTTTAATCATGGTTAAAAATCGTCGAAAACATATTGTGGTTTTGGTTTTCCAACGCTTGTCAATTTCACTGAATGTTTAAACAAACCATACAATTAAAATTAAAGTAGTGTGTAATTATACGAAAACCAAAACTTTATCAAACAACGATCCCCTACTTAAATCGTCACTGTATTGTATTTCCTTGTGGTAAGAGATACTTTGAACAACAATTCATTCTAGATATGTATCACTTAAGAGGAAAGGTCATCTCCGCATTTGCATATACAATGTAACTATAAATACATTTTAAAAAACCCAATCGTTACTGTAAATAAGTATTCAAAATCATAATAAAATCGTGCACTTCTATATTTAATTAAATTAATAACGAACTCTAAGCACTTAAAAGGCCATGTCAGTGTGATATAAAACAATCTTAACAAAAAGGGAAGATTCATATACCTATGTAATATTAGAAAATTAACGTACTTGAACATTTATAATTCTCCATCGGACAATGAGAAGTTTGTTATTGTTTTTAAGTTCTTGCGATACAATATAACAAAATGCATTGAACATAAGATATTATAAGAGGAAACCAAAACATTTATATTGTCAATCAAACTTGACAACGTGGACACACACCCAAATTACACGTGTCACATGCATGTCAAACTTTTTTAAATAATGATAACAAGGCTTGGCTCCATTATGTAGTATCAATGTAATATCGTAAATATATGTTATATGCTTCGTTTGATAATATAGTCGTTAAATGTGATGGTACATAATTATTCAGCTATAAATACACCATGGTAAACCCAGATGTTGCCATATATAACTAGTCTATTTTAAACAGCAGAAGTGTTCATTGAAAATTTAAATAAAAATATACATTTGTAAATAAGAAAAAAATCATACTGGTTGGAGAGAAGACCTTGACACAAAATCACAGATCAGTTTGCAATATGTTAAAGACATTGTGTACAGATTTAGAAACATTTATTCCTTTCATATAATTTTTTGTATGATAGGTACAATTTAATGACAAATTCAAAAATAAAAGTACAAATATATGTTGACGTGTTGGATATTTTTGTAAACTGACAGTTTCCAACTTTCCATGATAAGCGTATATCTAAAAACTGCAAAAAAACAAAAACAACAACACACACACACTTTCGCATGAAAAATAAAAAAGATATGACTGTCACAGCTTTTATTCATAGCTGATGAATTTAGACATAGATAACTTTATCTTTTTATTCTGTTTGAAACAAAAAAATGTCAATATTTTTCAGTGTTATGCAGTACTTCAAAACGAAGATTGGATGTTAAAGTCATAAATATATAGCTATAAATACACCATGATGTGTTACCATAAGATGAGCAGCATTAAGACATTTGTAAAAAGGGAAAGAGAAGAGAAAGAAAATATGAAAATGGATACGGGTACTTCTATGAAGTTCTTAATGAGATACCCAAAACATATTTCTTTTTACTATGATTGTAGACAAGTCAACAACTGAGGTCTCAACTAAACAAAAACAAGACGCTGGTCCATATAAAGGACAAAGTTAACTTTGAGCAAAAGTATAAAATTACTATATAAATAAATTAAAAGAGCTCCACTGAGGTAAAAATGTCTAAGACTTGTTCATTTTGCAAACGTAAAATAATTATTCTGGAAAAAACGCATTGGGGAAATAATCGGAAAATTTGAACACAAGTTAACCTACATTAAATGGTACACAAATTTCAGTTCTTTCATGTAAACAAATACTCAGTGATGTCCTGTGTCTGTCCTGCTTTTATTTTACCAGGTGACAATGCGATTGATAGTTGAAACACTTAATTAAATTACCAGGTGACCATGTGATTGATTGTTTAACAACTATATAACAAAGTATGGTGGCTGATTTACGCCATGTCATATTTTCGCTTTGTTACCTAGGAAATGCGAAAATGCGAAAACACGAACGGACGACGAAGTTCGCTTTTTCGCATATTCGAGGCAACAAAGCGAAAATACGTCAGAAGGAGGGCGAAAATACGACACATAAAATCTGTCGTATAATCGCATTCCATCTGTCGTATTTTCGCTTTTTTCGCATTGTTTCATTTTCGCATTGTCGCATTTTCGCATTGTTAAATTTTTGCATTTTCGCTATGTTACTTTTTCGCATTTTTGCGTTCCGGTTGCACATGCGCATGGAGGCATCAATCTGAAAATACCTAAACGTTACAGCTAATGACATTTTTTGTACCATTAGTTTATTGTTTCCCTGTGTTAAGTACTAAGAGAAACACGTTATAATACAATATGATCTTTATTGAATTTTTTACGAGTTTTAATGGTTCTCCTTTTATTGATATTCGTGCAATATTGGGAAGACGGAATGGCCACAAAGAGATCTTCGTTTTAAAGACTTAATATTTAAAAATGATTTTAAATATTATTATATAAATTTTAAATGAACTTAATCAAACATGCCATCTGACTCTATGTAATCAAATCAAGTATGTCTTAAAAACTCTAGTACTAGAATAACAGACATTATAAAATGTTTTCCTGTGAAAATATACCATCTACGTGAATACAATATATCTTATATAGGAATATTAAATAATATATCATTGTGATCAGATATTTACAAAACTTTAAAATGATGATGATGATGATGATGATGATGATAATAATAATAATAATAATATTAATAATAATAATAATAATAATAATAATAATTAATTGATGTCTCCATGCGCATGTGCAACCGGAACGCGAAAATGCGAAAATGTAACAAAGCGAAAATGCATAAAATGTAACAATGCGAAAATGCGAAATAGCGAAAATGTAACAATGCAAAAAAGCGAAAATACCACAGATGGAATGCGAATAAACGACAGATTTATGTGTCGTATTTTCGCCCTCCTTCTGTCGTATTTTCGCTTTGTTGCCTCGAAAATTCGAAAAAGCGAAAATACGAAGAGACGTCGTCCCTTCGTGCTCGAAGAAGCAAAAATACGACATGGCGTAAATCAGCCACAATAACAAAGCGTATCTCGTGGCATTGCAACAGGAGACAGTCAGTGACTTTTCAAATAACAAGTTTGAAATGCAATTCAACTGTACGCAAATAATAACAAGTTTAATGGATGCATTGCATTCATATATATATTTATCACACAAACCGCGGCGCAGGAGTGTAATAAAGTCTTTTAATACACTTGTTACTATATATAGTAACAAAATTGCCTATGATTTCAAATAACATTTGATGGGAAAATCGCTAAGTATCTGCTTATGTTAAGTTTCTAAAAATAACTTGCAAAAATAAATAATGGGAAACCAAATACTATTAAAGGTTTAGAAAACAAAAATAACTTGCAAAAATGAAAATTTGGGAAACCAAAAAAATAGAATTGAAACACTATTAAAGGTTAAGGAAACAAGAGATGCGCGCATTACTTAGACTATCTGTGAAAACAGAAGGTCCGTTTTTGATTATGTCAGGGCTACAGCCAGGAGAAGTTGTTTCTCAAAAACAAAAATTGTTCGAATCTTTGAAAGGAGGGGATAAACAAGTATGTAAAAATTATATATTCTGTTATAAGCATGAAATGTTTTGCCTTCCAAGTCTGATGCAGGGTCGCAATTTTAAATTAAATATTCTTTAGCTATATAATTAAAACTTTTCAGATAGCTGACTAACATTTACAGCCATATATCGCGGAATGGCAAAAATATAAATAAAACGAGCGAGGCATTCAATAAAGTCTGACCATAAACATATATGTATGAATATCATAATTAAATTTTTCAAATAATAATGGATGCATTGCATTCATATATATATATACGTCATACATGCAATGAATAAATAAAATAATAATAATAATAATAATCGAATGTCATTTTAAGTGGAGGCCCTGATAAGCTTCCGTAATAGCTCACGTAATTCAACAAAGTTTTTTTGCAATGACTAAAAACTTCTACGTATTACGTATTAATCATAACCTCTTCATGGAATGTTTTACATATTACGTATTAATCATAACGTCTTCATGGAATGTTTTTGGTCAAAACAAGAAGAGACAAGTTGACATGACGTGAAACGTTTAGATAAGTGGAGGCCCTGATAAGCTTCCGTAAAGATCATCTAAATAACATTTATTTTATTCATTTAATTAATATTATGCAAATTAAATGATAAATCATTTCAAATTCGCTATCAAATTGTCTTGAAAAGTGTCGTATCAAGAGATGCTTACAATATGTCCAATTGGTTCAAGAACTACGGAAGCTTATCAGGGCCTCCACTCATCTAAAAGTTTCACGTCATGTCAACTTGTTTCTTCTCGTTTTGACCAAATACATTCAATGAAGATGTAATGATTAATACGTAATACATAAAACATTCCGTGAAGACGTTATGAGTTATACGTAAAACGTACAAGTTTTTAATCATTGCAAACAACTTTGTTGAATTACGTGAGCTATTTGTCAATGCGAGTTACGTCTTTGCGTCTTACTAAATATTTCAGCAAAGTCGTGAAATCAAGAAGTTTCGACAGGATTTTTGTCGAAGAGACAAAAGGTTCAAGCAAATCGAGAAAAATGCAGTTGCAATGCCTAAAAGCTTCTCATATTTGTCAGTTAATTTTATTGAGAAAAGCAAAAACATCTTATCAATGCGAATAAAAATAAGTTGACTTTGCGCAAAACATCTCACCGACTGTAGGCCCTAATACGCTTCCGTAAAGAACAACTCAAATTAATACGGCAAAGCGTAAGGTTTTCTGTCAACCCTTTTAACTTTAATTATGGTAACAATATAAAAAGATTGAGTCTACAAAACACTGTTTAAGTTAAGTTAAGGTCGTTTTGTAAAATAATGATGAACAGAACGCGAGTAAACGTTCACTAACATATGGTGGCATATTTCTGCCAACAGATAACCATATAACTAACTAGTTAGTTAGTTAAGAGGTTAACTAGTTACGTAACTAGTGAACCTCTTAATATTTAACTGATAAAACAATGAAAGAATGGCAGTTGTAGGCACTAGCATGCATTTATTTCCCGTTATGATCTTTTGTTAATGGAAAAAAATTAACTAGTTACGTAACTAGTAAACCACATAACTAACTAGTTAATTAACCCATTACTTCATGAGCATTTTGTGAAAAATGGCTGTTTTCATTGAAAAGTCTCCCGTTACAAGTTCAAATTGCTATAATACTATAAAAACTGCTTCAACACTAATCAAACTTGGCACAAATGTTGACTGGACCATTGCCCTTGCAACAACATGCTCAGGCTTAAATTTTCTGTTACCATGGCAACGAGGGGACATCTCAAAATTGCCAAAAATCACTATTTTGCGTTGATTTTTTCCATCATAATTGATTTCAAAGTGCTGCAACTTCTCAATGGATTGAGATAGAGTCAAATGCTTTTCAGCGTTGGTTACACGTTACCTTATGATCAATCTGAGGTCATTTATAGCCTCTCACAAGTCCAAAATTTTCTTGGCGATGAGGGGGACTCCGCCCCCTTCAAACCCCCCCAAACAGAAGGGGGCACATCCCCCTTCTGGCAACCCCCTGATGTATCTTTTGGTTGGGGGCCGCGCCGAAAAAGTGGTCACTTTTTTTAACAACATTTCTCAAACAAAAACAAGTGTTGGGGGCCTAAATAAGGCATTTTTTCACCATTTGAGACAACGAAAAGGGGGGGGGGGGTGAAAAAGGCGTTAAAAGGCGTGTATATGAAGTAATGGGTTAAGAGATTAACTAGTTACGTTTAACTAGTTACGTAACTAGTTAACCTCTTAATTAATTAGTAAGTTATCTGGTTATCTGGTGGCAGAAATTTTCCACCTTACTAACAACAGAATGTTTTAAGTTAGATTATCAAGTTTTCATGACATTTGAATAAGGCATGTTGTAACGTTATGCACAGTTAGATTAGGTTTCCATTGTTGCTGAAAAATACGGAATGTTAATGGTAACATTTGCCCGCTTTTCTTTTGATACAGATAAATGATTTTATTAATTTATTAATAGGTGCGCAACAATGAAGATGGTTACGTACACAAGTTAGACGACTTAAAACGCTTACAAAGGTTTCTCATTATGGGAACTGAAGGCGGGAGTTATTACGCGAAAGAACAAACATTAACACGGGAAAACATCGAATGTCTCGACAGGTATTATACTCATCTTCACTTATGCTACATAATTATACTTTACGAAATTTTTAAAATGAGTTCAAATATGCCTGAAAAATCTATCCTCTATCCCCCAAAATTTATGCTATATCAATACGGAATATGTCATTTGTCTAATTCTGTCATCTACCTGAATGACTGTATGCATTATCAATATTGCTAATTAATACAAATAAACCGATAGTATATACTATATGTCAGTGAGAGTCAGTGAGATTTATAATAATTCATTTAATTTAAGTGAAAGTCTATTGTTCATTGTATGTTCATAATTATATTTGTTACTTATCTCACTGTTAACAAAAATTAGATTTTTTTTTAAAAAGTTATTATGATGCAAACTTCGTTAACATGTTTTATGACATTGCTTTTTGAAATGTTTAAACCCGATTAAACAAAGAATTTTCCATTATTTTATTAATATCACCTTTTTCTATTTCAAGGCATTTTGACTAACAAGAGCCAGCTGGGTGATTTCTTTTTAAATTTTGTGTATTTAGAAAAGCCTTGAAGTTTCATTACATAAGACTGAATTTATGCGCATTTTTACTAAGCCATTACTATAAGCTATTATTGCAGTTTTGCATGCTAGATTAAAAGCAATAAAATAGGAGTATCCGTGACCGGGTGGTTACTTCGTTGACTTTAAACCTCTTGGCCCTCTTGGCTTTTGGCTCGAATCTCGCTAAGGACTTTGGAATATTACATGCAAGGAAGTTATCCATCAAGATAATTAGAACGTCGGCGCATCTAGTATTAAAGTGTCCGCTTATGCCTGAAATAAGCCATGCAGACCGTCTGAGGTTTCGTCATGTACATTTTATCAATTTCTTAATTGTTCTCGTATCTCAAATATTATTGTTCAATGAATATCACACATGCTTACATTGATGTCTCGGTGAATGAATGTCAGGTATAAGTTTAACACTGTTATTGTTTTCTGCAGACTAATAAAAGATGGTAAAGGTCTACAAGCCGTTAATGAGATAAAAGAGGTCAGTGTTAACAGACGTAACGTAAAGCAGAATTCTGTATTACTTGCATACTCGATATGTGCAAGAAATAACGATAAGGACACAAAAAGAGCCGCATACGCCGTAATATCCGAAGTGTGCCGAATACCAACACATTTGTTCATGTTTGTCAAATTCTGTGAACAAGAAAGCAAGAATGACATAAAGGATGCAGGTATGGTACTGAACAAGACACACTTTGTTTTTCTACTCACATTACGGCTATCTAAATAGGGGAAATAGTTTGCATGCCAATGGCAAAAAGGCGTGATAATTCAATATTGAAATAATAAAGCATTTAATGCCTCACATGCTTTACATTTTTGTATATAATTCTGATATTTAACTGTTGGATTTGATATAAATTCTACAATTTTGTTTTTAATTTCAGTCTTTGTGGGATCAGGATGGGGCAGAGCACATAAGAGAGCTATCAGTAAATGGTACACAAACTTTGTAAATCAGCCCGAAAAACTGGCTCGTTTGGTCTCAAAGTTTAAAAATCGGGAAGGTTGGACTCATAAAGATTTGTTAAGGGTATCACACACAAGTACTCGAGACAGATCAGTTGGCTTTATTTTAAGGTACATGTAGTTCTATACTTGTTGATTTCTGACAGATGATATTAGATTATTTCATTATGTGATAATGTCAAAATAGTTTAGCGCATATTTACAGTTCATTTGTTACTAAAGTAAATATTCAATCGAGGTTAACACATTAAAAGAAGTAGAAGAAGTAAAAATAACAAGATCAAAATATTGATGCAGAAACATTGAGATTTGAACAATTGCGCTGACAATTTCTAAAATCATGCAAAACTTGTTGTGCACTTTCATATGAAAATTGTAAAGGAATGGTGATATGATTTGTGAAACGATTTTGATCGGATAATAGTACCAGATTTATTAGACTCCTGTATTTTTTCTATTTATCTGCATTATAGGTTCATTGTCAGAGGATTGGAAAAGGCGCGTGAAATGTATATTGACAATGCAATGGACACGGACAATGATACTATCTCACAACTTGACAGACTTGACAAACTATTCACAGCTTTTGAAAAGGCATCCAACTGTTCAGACGTGCAGGAACTTTGTTCTTTGGTCCGGGAATACGAGCTCACATGGGAACAGTGTAATTCCGCCTTGTTGAAGAGTAAAGAGGTCTGGATGGCTTTATTGCCTCATATGCCGATAGAAGCAGCCGTACGGAATCTTGGAAGAATGACAAGTTATGGACTGTTTACTGATAAAAGTGACAGCGAAAAACTTGTAATTATTTTAATTTTTTTAACAGTTAAGAGATGTTGTACACTAAACCTTTAGATATATTAAAACTGTTTTGTCAAATTGTAAAAATAGTCATTGGTTGTTCTTATTCGATGTTTAATATTTATTTAGAATAAAATTGATCAAATGCGATTTTCTTTCATAACAAGACACATTATCAAGTATATAAAACAAAAAGGATATATCACAATGGGCATAAATATAACACAGTTATATAAATTTGTGCTATAACATTTATGTTTTAAATATTTTAGATCCTAGAAAAGATTCTATCAATAGGTACTTTGGATGAAAGCGTTGCCCGCACAGAAAGTAAGATAGACACCGATGATTCTGAGGCCAAAGGGGATCAGAGCAGAGTTAAAGCTAAAAGGAAAAACTTGCTGCATCCGTTCAAAATATTATTGGCAATAATTACCTACAAAGCAGGTAAATTTTTATTTTGTTATAACTTATTATGTACACTTTTGCTAGATATAACACAAGCAGTATAAAACGCAATTGTTTATCTTCCATTACCCAATTTTACAAATACATGTGTATCACACACTTAATACACGGAAAACTAACATTCTTCTAGTTGCGTGTTTTGAAAGCTATATGAGATGTTATTTTTAATTGATTTAGAGGCTTTGTAATATGGTCATGCATTATTTCAACGCAATGGCGATTTTTGCCTTTTTACATTTGACTGTTATCATTGTTTAATTACGTATCTATGACACCTCACATGTTATTGGTTATTTAGGGAAAGGTGACAAAGGAAGTCTCAAGTGGATTCCAAACAAGAACATAATCATGGCATTGGATACAGCCTTTTATCAGGCCTTTGAAGGTGTTGAGCCCACGGGCAAGAAATTTTACCTTGGTGTAGATGTTAGTGGATCTATGTCACAAGGAGTTTTAGGAATTGAGTATGTCAAAATTACAATCTTGTACCAATACTTATCTAAATATGTGATTTGGCTTTACTATTTAAGTAGTTTTTTTGTAGCTTCATAAAACAATCGTTCTTTCAATGTTTTATACGAGGTCGAAAAATATCAACATCTATTTAATTAGTTAGAACAAACAATGTGAATAAATATAGAAAAGTATCTTAAGCGCTTGGACTAGTTTCCAAAATCACGTAAAATAATCTTATATGTATTTAGCCCAAAACAGAAATTCACCGCAACAATAGCGTTTTCCACCGATTCTCCACTCCCTTAAAAACGTTTCATATAGTTTCTCAATTGTTAACATAGACAAAGAAGGAAAATTTAAATTATTGAACAGAATTTTTTTTAACTTAGCATTTTCTAAAATATCAAAATTGAATCATTTGTTTGAGGAAAAATGGGTCGTCCACGATCATACTTTTTGAGTTATATGCCTTTAAAATGATTGTTTTAGGCACTTTTTTATAGGTTTGTTTCAAGTATGATTCTCTTTAATCATGCAACGTTAAAAACATTCTGTTCGCTAGTTAATTCATTTGATCTTTGTCTAACATAAAAGATAAAGAAACTATAGAAAACGTCCTAACAAGGACAGTTTTTATTTTGACATCGGTAGAGTTTATTTCTGTCCTTTTCATTTCTCTTCGTTATTTTATCAGGAATATGACGTGCGCAACAGCTGCAGCGGCCATGATGATGGTCACGGCCAGGACAGAACAGAATTGTATTATTAAAGGTAAAGTATTTGAATAGTTTAATTCAATATGTTTCCATGTTTCATATGTGTAAGAATTGTCTATGAGATCATTTTAAAATATGAAGTTTGGGGAACTTGTACGCTACTATTTATATGCACAAACCAAAAGTTTAAATCCCGTCGAAGAAACCATGATGAATAGCAATATGAATGACGTGGGTGATTATATAATAATGTAGCATAAGACATATGTCACGTAATAATCTTAGAATGCCTCGCTCCATTTAAAGATATAGTTAGATTTGATGATAAAATAATATTCGAATATCGAATACATTCGTCAGGAACCTCGATCAATGATGTAATGAACACCTAAATAAATCAGAAATTTATTCTCTAAAAGGAGAAATCATTATATTTTATATAGTTTGTTCTTTAAAAAAAAAACAACAAAAAAAAACATGATTAATGCGCTTAATTTCCTATTTACATTTTTACTAGTTTGTAAGTTATAGTACACGAAGAACCAATATTTATACCTAGAGAACATATATAAATAGTCTATTAACACAACAGAGTTTATTAAGACGAAATCACATGCAAGTGAAAGCATGTCCCTACTAATTGCTTCAACATTGCAAAAATGTCTTTGTACCTAAATTTCTTCATGTACTGCAAAATTAATTATAGTATTAAATATACCATTTATACCAAAGAATGGAAGAAAGGGTTTTGATTTAATGTATAATTATTTTGTAACGTTTTGAAAGTATGTATTTATATTGCTATGATTCGTTTTAAAGGCTTCAGTTATGATATGAGAAATATTGGCATAAAGCCAACAGATAGCCTTGCAGAAGTTGAGAAGAAAATGAATGTTATACCTATGGGGTCAACAGATTGTGCGAAACCAATGCTCGATGCCATGGAAAATAAAATTAAAGACATTGATGTGTTTGTGATTTACACAGACAACGAAACATGGTATTTGACTTAAACCTACTATAATATTTGATATCGAAGATAAGTAAATAAGTCGAAATATTGACAATAAAGAATTAAAAAGTCATCTATCAATGATTCAGTTTAATATCTTTTTGTTATTCAGATGGGACAAATAATTTACCTCTTGACATATATTACAGTAACTTTATTATGAATGATTTTTTATAGTGCCATGATAATTGTAATCGTCAACATTATTGTTAATTTCCTGGAAATTAAACTTAAATAATGCATGAAAGATCCAACCATACATTCCTTAACAAAATAGACATCCATTTTGTTATATTTTGCTTGATTCGTTTACAATATTTTACCTGAATTAAAAAAATCAAATTTATAGGTTCGGCCGAATTCATCCATGTGAAGCTATCAGACAGTACAGGAAGTACTCCGAGAGACCGAATGCCAAGCTGGTTGTTGTTGGAATGTGTGCCACAGAGTTCACTATTGCCGACCAAGACGACCAGAACATGATTGACGTAGTAGGCTTTGACTCTGCTGCACCAAGACTTCTTTCAGAATTTGCATTGGACAGAATATAAAAAACTGCACATTATACATATATTTTTAAATGATTATTAAATGAATCACATTCTATGTCAAATAGGTTAGTAGTTGACCATGTGTTCATTTTGCGGCATATAAAAAACTTTACTTAAGAAGGAGCGATATGTAAATAAGTTTACTAGGAAGAAGTATGAAAAAGAAAAATGAAATGCAATGAAAATGAGGAACAATATACTTTTTGTAGTATTACGATACACTCTATACTGAAGAAATGTTTGAAAATACGTATGCTGTAAGTTAATGCTGTTAATATCTTAAAATTGAACTTGTCACGTGTGTTAAAATGGGGATGCCAATAAATTACCTTAAAGTTTATAGATCTTGATAAGTCTACTTATTCAAGATCACTCAATGAATCTTTTACTGTAGAAAATGTTAATGACTATTCTGATTTCAAATCGTTTAAAGAATTAGTGGTTATTAAATATAAGTTTGAATATAGAAATCAACTCCAGTTTCAATTTAAAAATGTAATTATTTTATTTGAAAAATATACAACGTTTCGTCTCAAAAGTCTTCATCAGGTATGGTTATTAAATCAAAGTTGCATAACTCGATAAATAAATACTGGGTATTACAGCTTATTCTAAGATCAGGTTTTTCTATAAAAAAAGTAAAAAAATATTATAAATAGATGTACATTAATTAAAAGTAGTTCCACGTTAGATTAACTTAAACTAACAATATCATTTGTTGTTAAATAACTATATTTTTGATGTTTTGTTTTGTTGATGTTGCATACCATATACATTTGTATATATGTTTTGAATAAAAGTCCTCCACTGTATGAAAAAATGTTTAATTACTTTATTTACATGTAAATACTTTTTTGAAGAACATTTTGCCATAAATATAATAGCATAATAATTTGTAAATATATGCTTTAGCTAATTGTCTTGAACATAAGAAAAATATAAATTGTAATATGTTGCATTGATTGTGTAAATAAATACTTTACATCGTGTACATATTTGTTTTTTCTTTGTTAACTATAAAATATGAAAAACAAGATCAACAAGGAAGCACGGCATTCAATGACCCCAACAAAGGACGTCAAACAGGACAGAGTACACTTTCTTTTCTCTCTTTCATACATACTATGCACTTAATAGTACTATCAGTTTTTCTTAGTACTCATTTTCTTCTTTCAAAATCTTTTATAAAAAGATCTTAACATACAAATATACTTGTCATAATCTGATAACATTGATTTGACATTATTTTTTATGTATTCATTACATGTACTATGATTTGAATGTTTGTATATTTTGATTGAAAAATAAAAGAGAAAAAAAGGACAGAGTACACGGGCAAAATCATAGAAACCTACTGTGTAAGCAAAGATGAAAACTGATTAATGAAAATCAATTAAAATACATACAAAAGGACAAGGGCGGTGCAAGTGAAATAATTTTAAATGATCGGCAGTTTTTTTCTGTATTCAGATGGACATTGTCTCTCAAGTGCATGTATGTTTCTAAATAGCTTTCATGAAACGTTCATTCTTGACAAAATGTTCTTGAGCAAAATGACGAATGTGCACGAGCAACTTCCAAATTTAAACAAATTTAAATTATTATCCCGCTATTTCAGAGCGTTACAAGGAAAACGCTGAGTTATAACAGGCACAATTACAAATTCAGGATTTTAATACGGAGTTACAAAGGCAAAATTTACACGGACAGAACAAATTACCTTGCCTATATTTTTTTCAAACGGCCCGCATATTAAAGTAGTCGATAATGTTGATTAAAACAATCGCAACTTTTCGGCCCTTTCCGACACAATAGTATGAATGAATACACAGAACGGATACGGTATTTCGGTGTAACCTACGGTTAAAAAACTAAACATGTAAACAAATAGTAATTTAATACTGGAAGTTTTTGACAAGTTTATTTCCAATATATCAAGTAAACGTCCCCATAAAATAAGTGAATTCATACATAAAAAAGTAAACAATATATTATTTATATATTTATCATAATGGTTGTAAAAACCGAAATTACAAAATGCAAACCAGTTGACATTAAGTCGGATTTGTTTAAAATTGTACATCAGTGGGCAAAATTATTAAAAAGTGTTGTTAGACATATTTTAAACCATAATTGTACCGAAACACTTTATGTTCCTTTGTATGTTAAATATATCCATTCGTTTTACATTACACTATGTTTCTGTTTACATGTAGAACGACTTTCAATCCGATAGCCGAGGACGTTCCGATTGTGTTTAAAACAGCTATCGATTTACAAATGAAAATTAAATTTTGATTAATAAAGCATCTTATAATAGGATTATAATGGCTGGAATTCAAGAGGGAAACGTGGTGCCTCAGAATGAGAGATTGTTTGAATCGAGGAGTAATCCACAGGTGTGTAAACTTTAAATGAGTATATAAAATCGAAAATAGACTTAAACTAAATTTTCTAGTTTTATTTCCATCTTTAAATATTTGCTCAAATTATCATGAAAATATAAAAAAGGTAAAATATTTGGTTTATTTTTTCAAACACCAATAAATTTGCAATATTTACTGACCTACATTACCATTTAACAAAAAATGTACTTTCGTTTTCGAATCCGTGTCAAAACATGTTTAAATCTGAAACAATTTCCAAACATGACAGAATATGTTAAATTGTATGTTTATTCGCATTATAAGTTATCATTAAAATATATGCATTCATTTCTTATTGAAACTTTATCGAAAATAAATATCTAATTACCTCCTATTCTTTACATAAAATGTGAATTTGGTAATATCTTTACAATTAATGCTTTTTTGAACTTACAATATTGATTAATCTTCATTTGAGCATCATATTTATGATATAAAACCATAAAAATTAAAGTTACAGGATCTTTCGAGGCACATTTTGCCTCGGAATAACATTTTTATATTCTTTAGAAATGACAACGTGTGTTTAATATTGTTGAAATAGCATATTAAGTGTATGTTAGATGTTTTACAGCTTAAAAATGTAGCGCTGAATGTGTAGTAATGTGTTGTTAAGGTAGCAAAATGTAAACAAAGTTGTATTGTGACGTCCGTACACAATACTAATTCACTATGACTATACTATCAGAACTGAAGATGCAAACGTTTATGTATATACCAAATGAGTATGAATTTGGAAACTGTAAAAATAAATCAAGAAATTAACAGATTTAATTATCTTTAGAAAGAAAAATGATCATAGTATGTTTATAGCATGATTTGTCTCTAAATCGCAAGGTAGTGCTGAAACAGAAAAATCAAACAATGTGTATGTCCTTTTTTATTGAACATCATTTGTTGTTCGCTATCAGTTTCTCTACTTGTTATAGGGTTTGTAAGCGAACAGCAAGGATCCTGGTCAGACTGCATGGATGCGCAGGCTGGTCTGGATCCATGCTGGTCGCAAACGCACTATGTTGGTTTTGTCATGGCGAGGCTTATATACTTTAATAGCTCATATGGGTAATACTGATGGTGGTTCAATAGATTGTTTAATAAAAAAAACGTTTTGGTTTGATACCGAGTGGAGCAAATTGTTTAGCCTAATCATTTGATCATACGTATTTAATACTGTATTGTAACTGTATTGTAACTTGTTTTCAGATTCCGAACAATGTTGGAGGTTTTGAATACAAACTTGATGACATGAAACATTTACACAGATTTCTTATCATTGGGTCTGATCGCACACATTATGCCATAAGAAAGGAGCTAGAAATTGAAAACAAAAACACGATTAAAAGGTATGAATGCTTTTGTTTTTTTTAATAATATGCCACAAACAGAAGAGTTTGACAAGACTTATTATTTTTTTATCTGTTTCAGGATTGAAAAATGTGTTTAGGTAAGTCAGTTTCGGCAGATAATATAGAACAGTTTCGTTCATATCGATGCCATGAGTATAATCACCGCTTTACTCATATTATGAAATTCTCTTAACATAATTGCTAGAGATATAAAATATGTAAATTTTAATAAATTGGTGCTCTGTTGTGGAAAGACAAGAAATGAAAAACGTTTGTCTTATATTGCTTTTTTATTGCTTTGTACATATAAAAAATTTAATCAAAATTTCCCTATTCACTGCAAAATGTTTAATATATAAATTTTGCATGCTTATGTTATTAGCCGACTTTTTTATTAAATATATTTTACTTTTGGTGTTGGAACGTTTTCAGACTGATACGAGAAAATAACGGGGCGGAAGTTGTCAAAACAATCAAGGAAATCAGCAAAAGTAGGAGAAATGTACGTCAAGATGCTCTCTTGTTCGCATTCGCCGTTTGTGCGAGGTCAAACGACACGAGTACTAAACGTGCAGCATATGCAGCACTGTCAGACGTCTGTCGAATACCAACACACCTTTTTATGTTTATTAACTACTGCGAGGAAGTGAGCAGCGAGGAACCGTCAGACACTACAGAAGAAAGAGAAGCCGGTTTGTATGCTATTATTTCTTTAATCAAAGCATGAACGATAGGATAGTATGTCAAATTGCAAATAATGGGATTTTTTAAAAACTATTATTTCAATTTAGCAGTTGTGACAGAAACTTTATTTTAGATAAAAATCCACAAGCACTGATTATAAAGATTCTACCAGATGATTTGATTCGGATTCAACAGTTACTATTTCCTATTTTATGTTTGTTAGTGTCTTACTTTCTGTATCCAATAAGGGAAAGTAGTAAGCTATTATGATATCTTTGTAGCATGTGTTGCGAAATACATGATTATTATTTTTGAATGTATTGTTTTTGTCTGAAAGGAACCACCGGATGGGGAAGGGCACATAAGCGAGCAATACAATCCTGGTATACAAAGTTTGAGCAGACTCCTGAAATACTAGCTCGGCTTATAAGAAAATACGGTAAAGGCGACAAATGGAAACATAAAGATGTCATTAGGTTGTGCCATGCAAAAACGGATGACAATGTTATGAAGTTCATATTCAGGTACAAACGACATAAAACATTTAAACTTAATTCTGCTTCTTTGAAATAGTAAAATAACTTAATGTTTTTCATAGATTAAAGCATAACGGCCTTTCTTCTGTTTGTACCTCTAAAGACGTAACGTTACGTCGGTGCATGGAACTAAATCCAATCCTGTATTCATGTTCACAATCGTACTTTCTCATGTCTATCATATGGAACTGCAAAGGATTAAAACAAATACGAAAATCTCGCGCTGAGATGTTTCGGATAGATGATCGATTTTCTTTGATGTAAATAGTGTACCTGAAGAAACGTGAATATTTAAGTATATGATAATTTTGGGCACTCAACATTGATTATTTTCTTTCAAGTTAGCAGAGACAGATAATCTGAAAAGGGTCGTCTTATCTTGACTACCTACACAAGTAAAGAGACAAAACCACATTTTTGGGGACAGTTACACTATAAACATTAATTTGTATATCTATCATTTATTAACAATCATTTTTTATATAAATACATTTTTATTTCAGCTATATAATCAAAGGGTACCAAAAATCTATGACCGAGTTTTATCAAATCATTTTGGAAGCCTCAGATGAGGAAAAGGCTAAGCTGGAAAATATACGCGATTTGATTACAGTTTATGACGATGCCTCTCGGTGTCAAAATGTTCAACAACTCTGCCATATGATTAGAGAACATAAACTTGCATGGGAGCACTGCAACCAAACGCTCATTAAAAACAGAGATGTATGGCATAACCTCCTTCCTCATATGCCTATAGAGGCCTTAGTTCGGAATCTTAGCCGAATGACAAAGTATGGATTACTTACAGAAAATAGCGAAGATGAACAAATGGTAAACTGAGATGGTTCCTTACCTATCTGTTTTCCTTTCGAATATTTTATTCAATGCTTAATATACATTAAGTGTTATTTTATGTGGGGTATTGTGTGCAGCTTTTTTCAATGTCGATAGAACATAAACCATTACTTTTTTCTTATATGTATTGAGATACAAAACAGAGTGCCTGTAACAGGTCGAACAAATTGTAACAAAGAACAACCCTAGATATAATAAGGAAGAATCAAATATTAATATGGTTTAAAATCTTCTATATACTACTTGTATAACAAAGGTATGATTATTTCAGTTGCAATATTAAAATACAAACATGATTATTGTCAAAGTAATGAGGTACAATGTGTATTTGATTTCAATTCAAATGATTTTGATAAAAAATTGTCTCCCACAAAGGTACTTGATAAGATAAGATCTATCAACATTCCATGCGACCCTAATAGCAGTCAGGAACTTCATGGAGGACCATTATCTGTTGATGAGGAAATGGAGGATGAACATCCATGGGGAATGGGAATGAGTTGCAAAAACTACCTTCATCCGCTGAAATTGCTTACTGCATGGCAAGCCTACAAAACAGGTTTATTTTTTCAAATAATCTTTAAAAGATTTTATGGCAAACATTTATTTTTTGTGTTTAGAAAGAGTTATGCAAATCTGAGAAATATATACTAACGTATTCATTTGGACAGTATAATTAACACAAGAAACATGTGCATGACAATAAATCTAAAATATTTTTTCATGTACATGATTATGTTTTACAAATAAACAACTATAGAATCAGAAACACATTCAAATTTATTTGAAATGTTTCAAGTTAATACTGTTTACATCATCCTGTTAAGGGAACGCCTCGAACAAATTGAGACTTTCATGTTACACGTTGGCTTCTTTGACATTAATATTAATAATGAACAGTAATGAAACATAGTTACTAGTAATTGTTTCACTTTAACACATTTATTTTCTTGCATGTACGTATTTAATAATCAATAAATCAGTAGCATATTCCTTTAACAATACAATAGCACTTGCTAGATATTAAATGACGAACACAAACATTTATACGCCATTAACAAAACAGAACAGATATAAAATGTTTTGGTATAGACTATCCAGCATTAGATAAAGTCAATTACGATATACGATATTGTATAACGCAGATAGTTAAATGGAAATGAAGCATGATACTTAAAATGCAAAACTAAGCATCAGTGAAATATAAATAAGACAGGGACGATATTGCAATATTCTTTAATTAAGAGAAAAATAGCACGCTTTAAAATTCACCAATTAATTACAATAAAAAACAAACAAAACAAACAGATGAATTAAATAATTTCAGGACATAGTGAAAGACGTGACAGTCAATGGACACCGAATCAAAAGGTAGTCGACGCTTTAGAAGAGGCATTTTACAAAGCGTATTCTGTTATTGAAAGAACCAATAAAACATTCTACTTAGCAGTCAATACCAGTGTTTCAACAAAGACTTGTATGTATGATAGTAGGTAAGCTATTCAGTTTTAATCACGAGTATACAAATTTTTAAATTGACTTTTTTTAATTAACTACAGCCGGCGCTAAGAAGTATTTTACCAAAAACAGCGGTATGCATTTTTTAAGGCACATTTTGCAGCTTTTTTACTTAAAAACCGCTTATGTGACACGATAAGTTATGTTTTGAACATTCCATTTAGAGTTTCATGTTGAAAGTAATTTGAAACAATCTTTTTTCGCAATTATCAATTACTTTATGAGCGGTATTTTTTCTTAATATTTATGTTATTCATTCCCCATTAGATGATTGTACTCAATCAAATTAAGGGATACAACGATTTTTTTTTCAAAGTATAACACATTCGATGGCTGCTGCTGCAATGCTGATGTTGTTTGCAAGAACGGAGGAAAACTGTATTATAAAATGTATGTTCTTTCATTTTCTGTTAATCAGTATACACACAATAGTCGAATTTGCTTTAATATTGCAGTTTCGTTTGAAATTCACATATAATGACACAAGAAAATGTATCGTTTATGATTTCTTTAAAAGAAAGGTGATTTTACAAAGTATTGCATGCATAGATACATTAATGAATTTCAAAATAAAATGAAAATGGTGATTTAACAATATCCAAAAAGGAAAATATAGCACGATTAAATTATACCATAAGTAAAGGTTTTTGTTTGGAAACTAGGTAATGTATTTAGAGATGATTTTCAATCCAAACCGCAAAAAGCAAAGATGCATCATCAAGTCAATTAAAAAAGCGGCTAATATGAGTGCATTTTTTCATTATAATAAAAAGCTATTATTGACTTATATTTATCTTATTTCATTACAGCATTTGGTGGTGAAAGGGTTGAAGACCTTGGTATTTTGCGAACGGACAAGCTTGAACACGTGGAACAAAAAATTAGAAATGCAAATCACCCACGAGTTAATGACTGTGCACAACCGATAAAAGACGCAATCGAAATGCAAAATACAAACATTGATGTGTTTGTTTACTACACAGATAGTGAAACTTGGTAAGAGTTTTCGTAGACAAATCCAATCAATGCGAGTCCGTGATATTCTTTCATTTGCTTTATCTCATCGTTGCCTTTTAGGAATCTCCAATTTTTCGAATTTAAATCGTAGATAAACTATGGAATATTGTTAGGTTTTGTACCAGATTTTAAAACGTAATTGCCATGTGCGGTTAAAGTTGAAACATATTGTTTGTGTTTTTGTTTTTAGTGGTGGGAATGTGCATCCGTATGAAGCCCTCATACAATACAGAAAACACTCTGGAAATTCAGAAGTTAGACTGGTTGTATGTGCAATGAATGCTACAGATCTCACTTTAGCAGATCAAGAGGACCCTTTAGTGTTGGATATTGTCGGGGTTGACGCCAACACCCCTTGGGTCATATCGGAATTCGCAAAAGGACATATATAAGACAAAGACACATCATAAATCATGGCCTTCTTATATCATATACTGTATATACTTTTAGGTTACTTTCATTGATTATGTTAGTAACAATGTACCCACATTATGAATAGTTTGGCACAAAACCTATGTTATTGTAAAATAAGGTAAAGGACTTCTACTTATTGATTATCTTGTTTTGTGATATATTTGACTGCTGCCATGAATTCCTCGAACGCAATGTAAAGTTCCACATCTTTAATGATATTGCTGTTGAAAACGTTGGATTTCATTAGATTGTGTTTACATTTGTATTATTCATATACACAGCATCGGCAAATTGTAGAATGACTTCTTGATAAGTACTTTGGCTATGTAAAACGGCTATGTACTCCGTGTTCTTGCAACCCTTGAAAGCAGACAAAGCAACTTAATAAAAATCTTGTTTGTACTAATAATTAACTTCCCTAATTGCCATTGTTAATTATATAACATTGATTCATTTAGATTTCTCAACATACCGCTTGATTTGTAGGGTTTGTATATAATACTCAGTGTGTGTTATAACATCTGTAAACAAGGGTTTTTACTATTCCTATATGTACGAAGAACCGGGAACTATATGTTCTTACCACCATTTGGCAATACAACCATAGTATTAAGATTTGTATGAAAACATTTCTTTTTATATTATGCCGTACATGTGAATAAGGGAACAATGAAACGGAATGATAATTAGTCATCGATATCAGTGTATCAATTGTTAATTTGCATATTTGATCTTTTATCCGCTATCATTTAGTTGTTTTTATTTCGTTCAGTTTGTATCCAGTATTAAGGTTCCATAATTACCGCCATATCAGTTTTGTGTGATTTATAATTTTAAATATGTCTTTAATCTTTAAGAGATGAGTTCAGCAATTATATATTATCTATCTCTTCTACGTAGCTGACATTTATCACTGCCATTCATGAACAGGTGCATTCAAATTTATTTCACAACATTTCATTTTTACTGTGTTTTGCAATTATTAAGGCTTTCATATTGTCTACTTCTTACGTGAACAAGAATATGAACAATACAAGATATGTTTGTAAAACATGTATGCCCCCTATCAGCAGCTAATTAGTCATGTGATAAGGTTATTATGCATGACTTCTGACCCAGTGATCAAACAATTAAAAAGGATTATCAAGTATCTACTGGTCATGACCTTAACCTTTGACCCCTTGACCCAAAACTCAATAGGGGTCATCTACTGGTCACGACCAATCATCATACAAAGTTTGAAGTTCCTAGGCCTAAGCGTTTTTAGTTAATTGATCAGAAACCGTTTTTACCTTCAAGGTCAATGTGACCTTGATGTTTGCCCACTTGACCCCAAAATCAATAGGTCATCTGCTGGTCATGACCAATCACCATACCAAGTTTGAAGTTCCTAGGCCTAAGGGTTCTTTAGTTATTGATCGGAAACCGTTTTAACATACAAGGTCAATGTGACCTTGACCTTTGACCCCAAAATCAATGAGGGGCATCAGCTGCTCATGACCAATCACCATGCCAAGTTTGAAGTTCCTAGGCCGAAGGGTTCTTTAGTTATTGATCAGAAACCGTTTTACTTACAATGTCAATGTGACCTAGACCTTTGACCCCTTGATCCCAAAATCATTAGGGGTAATCTGCTGGTCATGACAAATCACCATGCCAAGTTTGAAGTTCCTAGGCCTAAGCGTTCTTAAGTTATTGATCAGAAACCGTTTTTACTTACAAGGTCAATGTGACCTTGACCTTTGACCCCTTGACCCAAAACTCAATAGGGGTCATCTGCTGGTCACGACTAATCATCATACAAAGTTTGAAGTTCCTAGGCCTAAGTTTTTAGTTAATTGATCGGAAACCGTTTTTACCTACAAGGTCAATGTGACCTTGACCTTTGACCCCTTGACCCCAAAATCAAAAGGTCATCTGCTGGTCATGACCAATCACCATACCAAGTTTGAAGTTCCTAGACCTAAGGGTTCTTAAGTTATTGATTGGAAAGCATTTTTACCTACAAGGTCAATGTGACCTTGCCCTTTGACCCCTTAACCCCAATATCAATAGGGGTCATCTGCAGGTCATGACCAATCACCATACCAAGTTTGAAGTTCCTAGGCCTAAGGGTTCTTTAGTTATTGATCGGAAACCGTTTTTACCTATGAGGTCAATGTGACCTTGACCTTTGACCCCTTGAACCAAAATCAATAGGGGTCATCTACTGATCATGACCAATCATCATATCAAGTTTGAAGTCCCTAGGCCTAAGGGTTCTTTTGTTATTGATCGGAAACCGTTTTTACCCAAGAGGTCAATGTGACCTTGACCTTTGACCCCTTAACCCCAAATCAATAGGGTCATCTGCTGGTCATAACCAATCACCATACCAAGTTTGAAGTTCCTAGGCCTAAAAGTTCTTTAGTTATTGATCGGAAACCGTTTTTTGCTTACAAGGTCAATGTGACCTTGACCTTTGACCCCTTGACCCCAAAATCAATAGGGTCATCTACTGATCATGACCAATCACCATACCAAGTTTGAAGTTCCTAGGCCTTAAAGTTCTTTAGTTATTGATCGGAAACCATTTTTCCTTACAAGGTCAATGTGACCTTGACCTTTGACCCCTTGACCCCAAAATCAATAGGGGTCATCTACTGATCATAACCAATCACCATACCAAGTTTGAAGTTCCTAGGCCTTAAGGTTCTTTAGTTATTGATCGGAAACTGTTTTTCCTTACAAGGTCAATGTGACCTTGACCTTTGACCCCTTGACCCCAAAATCAATAGGGGTCATCTACTGATCATGAACAATCACCATACCAAGTTTGAAGTTCCTAGGCCTTAAGGTTCTTTAGTTATTGATCGGAAACCGTTTTTGCCTACAAGGTCAATGTGACCTTGACCTTTGACCCCTTGACCCCAAAATCAATAGGGGTCATCTACTGGACATGACCAATCACCATACCAAGTTTGAAGTTCCTAGGCCTAAGGGTTCTTTAGTTATCACTCGGAAACCATTTGGTCTACGGACCGACGGACCGACGGACCGACGGACCGACGGACCGACAAGTGCAAAGCAATATACCCCCTTTTCTTCGAAATGGGGGCATAATAAGGGGCACACATCTGACATGTTGGTTATTTAGCAATGTCATCAATGAAACTGTAAACGTGTAAAAATTGTGGTGCCTTGATTTTAAATGAGTAACATTTGTTATTTCAATTAAATTTTCATGTAAGCGGTC
This sequence comes from Ruditapes philippinarum, assembly GCF_026571515.1. Classification (NCBI taxonomy): domain Eukaryota; kingdom Metazoa; phylum Mollusca; class Bivalvia; order Venerida; family Veneridae; genus Ruditapes; species Ruditapes philippinarum. The sequence continues at coordinate 76,480 of NW_026856244.1, read as the reverse complement.
CATGAAGAGTAAATAATATGTAAGACATAAATATGAGCAATTTTTGCTTTGAAAACTAAAGCTTGCATAGATATTGTTTTTTGAACTTGTGTCTGATTTCACAAAGACTGCATCTGATATAATTTGTAAACATGCTCCATTGAAAGAAAGATCAATTACTGTTAGACCCAAACTTCCATGGTACTCTGGATATCTTAAGCAATTAAAACAGTACAAAAGATCAATAGAGAAAATATACTTAAAGGACAGGTCAGATCTCACAAAAATAGTGTACAATAATGTAAGAAACTCCTATACTGCGGCAATAGCATCAGCAAAGGATGGGTTCTATCAGAGTAGAATTGGAGAGGCTGAAGGGAATGTGAAGAAGTTATATAGCGTGACTTCAGACTTGCTTGGGCGTTCGAAGGATAACCCACTTCCACCTCACACCAGTGAGACGGCACTTGCAAACGATTTCTTGCGTTACTTTAGTGACAAAATCCTTAAACTTCGTGATGATCTGGATAACATAAACACAGAAACATCATCTTCAGTGATTGATAGTATTATGGCATCTGATGTACCATCAAGTGAAAATATCATGAACAAATTTATACCGCTAAATGAAAAAGACATAATCAAACTTGTGAGTGAATCAAAGTCAACAACATGTGAGTTGGATGTTATGCCAACACCAAAGCTGAAAGAAAATCTTCATTTGATTGCACCTGTTGTGACAGAAATCGTAAATCGGTCATTGTCTTCTGGTGTTTTTCCAGAGACGTGGAAGGGCGCTATTATTAAGCCCCTTTTGAAAAAGAAAGGCCTTCCCTTAGAATTGAAAAACTATCGGCCTGTATCAAACCTGTCATTCTTGTCGAAAATTCTTGAAAAAGCTGCAATGAACCAAATTTCAAGCCACATTGAGTCCAACAATTTGTTACCATCTTACCAAAGTGCATACCGTAAATTTCACAGTGTTGAGTCTGCTATGATGAAAATGTACAGTGATTTGCTAGAAACAGCTGACAGCCGCCATGTGACAATAGTTGTAATGATTGATTTAAGCGCCGCCTTCGATACTATCGATATACCAATATTACTTGAAATCCTACAGAAAGACTTTGCCATACAGGGTATTCCATTAAAGTGGATCGAATCTTATTTAACCAACAGAGATATGAAAGTTGTCATTGAACAGTCTTCATCGGATACTGAGCCACTGAGGTTCGGGGTTCCCCAGGCTTCTTGTGCTGGACCGGTGATATTTACTCTCTATATAGCTGCCCTTAACAAAATAGTCCAGAAATATCCGGCGGATTTGTATGGATATGCAGACGATCATAAAGTGGCATTTAAAATTAAAGCTGGTGACCATCACAGCGAAGAAATCGTTCGCCAAAAACTAACTGACTGTCTTAATGATATTGTGTCATGGATGACTAGATTTAAGTTAAAAATGAACAATAGCAAAACAGAAATCATCATTTATGGTACAAGACATCAGCTGAAGAAATTGAACATTTCCAGTGTCAATGTTGGTGGGGTAGAAGTCAATTGTGTTGACAATGTGAGAGACCTTGGAGTACAGATGACCAGCACTTTAAGTTTTGACATCCATATTCAAAAGAAGTGTCAGATTGCACACATGCAGTTAAGAAATTTGAAAACAATCAGAAAACATCTCACTCAGAAATCTGCAGAAATCCTTGTTCACGGTTTGATTCATTCACATTTAGACTTTTGCAATGGATTATTCGCTGATATTCCAGCCTATCAACTTGATAAATTACAACGTGTGCAAAATTATGCTGCTAGAATTGTCACTGGAGCTGCTTACTATCAATCCAGTGCTGAAATTCTTAAATCACTCCACTGGCTTCCAATTCGAGCAAGAATCATGTACAAAGTTATTGTGACTGTGTTTCGTGTTGCAAATGGCACCGCTCCATTGTATCTTCGTAAATTGTTCACTAAATGCCAGAGTCAGTACAGGACAAGACTGAGATCCTCATCATCTAGCCACATTCGGTTTGATATACCATCAACAAATTCAAAACTTGCTGATAGATCCTTGGCCATTGTGGGACCTAAATGGTGGAATTCATTGCCAGACTATCTGAAGGACATTACCAATGAAAATCAGTTTAAGGCCAAACTTAAAACATACTTGTTTGGACTGTTTTTCAACTAGAGTTGTAGATTGGCTGTGCCATCGAGACTGGGTTTGGGAGTGTCTTGATCAAGCATATGTGTATATAGTCTTAATAATGTACAGCGCAATCGAATATTTAATACATTTTTGCGCTATATAAATGTCTTGTATTTGTATTATTTATTGTTTTAATATATTACCTACACAATTGGAGTTATGTTGCAAATAACTACAACTGAGCACAGATTAATAAAATTATGTTTGGAATATGTAACATATATTGTTGTAGTTTGATTCTATGAAATTTGATGATTAATATTCAAAATCATCTACTCTATCAAAATTTTTAAATATTTGTCATTATTTCTATCCCTATCTGAAGTTTTTTTTTAAGAGTACGCGTAAACATATCAGTGCTTATCTTTATAGCTGCACATCCTTCTATTATTCAAAACTGTATTGATTTCACGTTTCAACGTTGTCAATTTGCAATGTATTGTACTACTAGCATATCTTATATTTAAAGTGACGTTTTTCTCATTCTTTCATTGTAAAAAGTAGTTATGTACTACAGTTTTACTCTCACGATTGAAAATAATTGATAATGAAATATATGTATGATGACAATATTAAACTTCCTTAACTATATGTATAAAACGACTGCCCCACTCTTTTGTATAAAATGAAAATCACATATTTTTACAGATAAAATATGTGGGTCACGGGGACATTGACTATTCAATTGACGTTTATCATTAAATTGAAAACACTATGACAAAATGTAAAGTTATGAATTAAACCTGTATTCTTGGATGGACATGATGTTATTTTAAAACCACATTTGGATACCACATTTGGATCTCATGTATGTTTATTAACAATTACACAGTTTCATACATATTCATTTGCGAGTTTTATGTATTAATTAATGCATTTTTAAAGTTATGTTTGATATATTTCCATGTGCTAAACAGGCTGTTCAATATGATTTACTTGTCTTGTTCAGTTCGCTTGAAATCTCAATAAAAGTATTTGTGTAATTATGCACACCTCATTTAATACACTTATTTACAGAAATGAGCATGAACGATTTTACGTTAAAATTCCTTTTTATTATCATCACCATGCACAGTTACTGTAATAGTTATTTAGTTTATAAAAGATCGCAAGCTTAAAATCACGTCAAAAGGGCTTTTACATAAACCCGATGGCAAGTACATTTCGTCCAATTTCTTCATTATTCTCTTGAATGATATTGTTGAAATTACATTGAAAACCCTTCTTTATATTTTACTTTGGCTTAAACCTTTAACATATTATGTTGATTTGATATAAAACACTGGTAATAAGTTCTTTTCTTTAAATAATCAGTACGATACCAAATTGAATATTTATTCACAAGAACGGGGATTTGAAGCGATTTGTTATCTCAGTTATTATCTCAGTTAGGATAACGTTAACAATACATGCAATAGAAATGTTTGACATTATTTACACAAATTAGCGATATTTGCGTCATTTACAAACATCTTTATTCAAATGCTCTGAACTTCCTATTATAACTTTTGACCATTTTGCTTCGCCAATTTGACTGGAATAATTATGTGTTACAGATATTGAAACGTTTGTAAAATGATTCTTATAATAAAAAATGTCCAATTTGATTGCGAGATATCAAGTTTTCGGTCATCAGTCATATAAACTGGACACTCAGGGATAACATATGCTTTAACATATGCATAAACTACTAAACTTTTGCTAAGCACCATAAATTCATTTTTATATAATAACAAGTATAAAACAGATTTATTTCCATTGTTTTAAAAATTTTGATTTATCAATGTTTTGAGATGGTTCCCAGACATGAAACCGTGTTGACTTATCCGTTACAAAACCGTCTAGGTAACATGGAAAGTATGCACCCACATATTTTCATGTTTTTGGGATGTTTAATCATATGTATTTTGTTATATGGTGACATTCCCGGCTAATTGTCATTCGGTGGCTTATATTTTCTTACATCTGTCACTTCGATATGGCGAATGCTACCATAAGGCGGCATTTGAGAGAAGCAGAATTATCGAGGGTTGTATGGATGGTGCAGCAGGGTGGCACCTTCTGCCAGGCCCGTTTGGAATGGACCATGTAGCATACACTGTTGACCATGCAACACTGTGGACACGTTCGGTTCACTGATGAGTCCAGGTTCTGACTAGACTTCACAGATAGGCGTTCTAGAGTCTGGTGAAGACGAGATGAACGGTTTCAGGCTGCAAATATTGCTAAGCATGACCGCTAGTGAGGTGGGTCAGTTATGGTGTGTGTGGGGGGGGAATGGCTTGGAAGGACGAACCGATCTGGTTGTGCTTAATAGAGGCACATTGACAGGTCAGCGATACATAAACGACATCTTAGACAACAAGGTTAGGTTGTATGCTGGATCAGTCTAATTGACAATAATGCTCGCCCCATAGGGCCAGTGTTTTCCAGGACTGCCTAGAGAGGAAGTCTATTGAGCGCATGGACTGACCAGCTCGCTTACCTGACATAAATCGTGGAATAAGCTGCAGGTTAAAATGTCAACCCGTAAGCTGTAACCCGGAACCATCGAGAGCTTGGAGCCATGTTAGTCCAAGAATGGACCGCCATACCCGTTAGAACGATCAGAAACCTAAAAAGGAGTATGAGAAGGCGCTACCAAGCTGTCATTGATAGTCACACACAATGTATAAAGTCTAAAACTGTTACAAAAAAAAAGAAGAAAAAAATCACACATTTTGAAAACACGCTGCATGTTCTGAAATCTTCAAAGAGGGCGACAATCCACTTCTCTAGCACAACATCAGTGTAAAACTATTTTATAGGGTTAAATTTGTCCTTCAGTTGAATTGATAAATAAAGTTTAATCTGTTAGGTCACAAAACAAAAGAAACTATATTCAGTTTGAATTATAACATTTATTGGTTGTTGAATTATGAAACATTATTGATGAAAGTCTTAAATTTATAGCATGTTAAGATGATATAATGATTATATAATACTTGCATTTCAACAGTTTTTGATGTTTGTTATTATCGGTTATCAGCATTTTCTTAACGCAATACTTGTCTTACACTCCATGTAATGCTGACTTTCAAAGTCTTTGAGGGGCGTCCGTGGCCGAGTGGTTAAGGTCGTTGGCTTCAAACCACTTGCCCCTCACTGCTGTAGGTTCGAATCCCGACAGGGACTTTGCATTCTTTCATGTGAGGAAGGTAACCAGCTTGCTTACTTCTACTCAGGTGCCCGTTCATGCCTGTAATAATGCACGGAAGGGCTTTTCCACCAGTAAAACTCGAACGTCGCCAAATGACCTATACTGTGTTGGTGTGACGTAAAACCTAATCAAACAAACAAACAAAAAACAAACAATCAAAGTCTTTGATACTGTATATATGCATTTGCTACTTATATATCAAGGGAGGCAAGTCTGTCAATATCTTAAAATTTGTTATTTTAATATCAAGGGTTTGAAAAGAATGAAGCTGAACAACACTTAATATATTCCTTCTCCCTTTCTATTATTTACAGACATCAAGATTAGTTTATCTAAAATAAAATAAATTTGGGCACGATACATGTTCTTTCAAAATAATTATAATATCCGTATAGATATCCAACAAAAAAGTATAATGTTAAATTGTAAACAAGAATGTCATTCAAAGGAACACAAACTAGAACAATCACAAAATGTGATTTGTACCCCCCCCCCCGCAAGACTGTTTCGGTAATGAGGAAGTTACTAGTAACAGAATACCTTGTAAAAGAATTGAAATAGAGTTATGGTTGTGGGCAATTAAAGATAGTTGGGTTTTTGTATGTTGCATTTCCTTTTAATCTGGTTGATGAAGTTTTATTGAATATAATCTGTAAAAAGTCCAGAAAAAAAGTTATGCTTCTTGAGCACTGCACTTCCTTTCATTGCGCTTGACCTTTGTATGAAGTTGCATTGAATTCTAAACATTAGTCTTTAAGTTATGCACCGGACAAGGAAAAGGAACAAACGGCAATCACTGTACAAATACTGATGATGGAGTTATGGTAATTGTACACTACACTTCCTCTCATTGCGCTTGATCATTGTATTAAGTTGTATTAAATTCCAACAACTAGTTTTCAAGTTATGCACTGGACAAAAAAGTAACAAAGGACAATAACTGTAATTAGTCTAAATAGAATTATGATTCTTGTGCACTGCAATTCATCTAACTGACCTTGACCATTGTATGAAGTTTCATTGAATTCCAACCATTATTTTTCAAGTTATGCACTGGACAATAAAAAGTAACAACGAGCAAAAGCTCTTAAATGAGTCAAGAAAGAGTTATGGTTTTGTGCACTGTGCTCTCTCTCAATATGTTGACCATTGTATGAAATTGAATTCTAACTTGTAGTTTTCAAATTATGCTCTGGACAAGAAAAAAACAATGGAAAAGTAACAAATGGCAAAAACTCTACAATGACTCTGGACAAAGTTAATGTTCTTGTGCACTGCACTTCTTCTTATTGTGCTTGACCATTGTATGAAGTTGTTTTGAATTCCAACCAGTACTTTTCAAGTAATGCTCCGGACAAGGGAAAAGTATCAAAGGGCAATCACTCTATTATTTGTCAAAATGGAGTTATGGTTCTTTAGCACTGCACTTTCTTTTAATGTGCTTGACGAAGTTGTATTGAATTCCAGCCCGTAGTTTTCAAGTTACGCTCCGGACAAGAAAAAGTAACAAAGGGTAATAACTCTGTAATCAGTCAAGATGGAGTTATGGTTCTTTTGCTCTGCACTTCCTCTCAATTATATGAAGTTGTATTGAATTCCAACCATTAGTCTTCAAGTTATGCCCCGTACAAAAAAGCAATTTGGAAAAGTAAAGAAAAGGCCCAAAATGGACTTTGTAAATTACTTTAAGATATAGTTATGGGTTCGGTGCAACTTGCACTTTCCTTTCAATGTGTGTCTTGATTTGTTGAAGTAAGTTTGTATTGGAATTCCAACCATTAGTCTTCAAGTTATGCTCCGGACAAAAAAGCTATGGACAAGTAAAGAAGGGCAATAACTCTGTAATTACCTTAGATAGAGTTATGGTTCTTGTGAACTGCACTTCTCCTTATTGTGTTGTGCTTGATCATTGTATGAAGTTGTTTTTAATTCCAACAAGTAGTTTTCAAGTTATGCTCCGGACAAAGAAAGTAACAAAGGGCTATAACTATGTAATTAGTACAGATGCAGTTATTGTTCTTTTGCACTGCACTTCCTCTCAATGTGCTTGACCATTATATGAAGTTGTATTTAATTCCAACCTTTAGTCTTCAAGTTATGCTCCGGACAAGGAAAATGCAACGGACGTCTGGACCGACCGACCGAACAACCGACTGACCACAGGGTTACTCCTATATACCTCTCAAACTTCGTTTCGGTGGTTAAATTAAGAGTAGAGATTTGAAAGTGTTTCAGAAAAAGAAAAATTGTTCTGACAAAGTAGACAAATAATTATGTCCAGAAACACCTTCAAAATCCATCAATAATTAGCAGATATTAGAAATAAATAAATGAAAAGAAGAATTGTTGTGTAAATTTAAAGCTTTTTGTTAAAGGGGTTTTCTCTATTCCAAAATTTTTAAAAAAGAGTTTTTTAAAAACAAAAGGGGAAATTTGGGGGGTGGACTTTTAGGTAAAAAAGGGAAAAAAGGATTTAAAAAAATTTGTTGTCTTCCCTGAAGGGGTTTTAAATTAATTTACGGAACTATGAAACGAAATAAATGCGTGGGGCAGATAACAGAAAGATTCTTTAAAAACAGCAATAACAAAAAAAGGGGATGTTCGAAAAAAAATACTTTGTTTTAAAACTGGGGAACTTTCAATTTTAAATAAAAAATTTATTTTTTTTTTTAAAAAAATTTCCCAGGGTAAAAACAAATAATTTAATTTAAAACCATTAAAATTTTTCCAGAATATTTTTTAAAGGGATCAAAACAATCAATTACGATTTTATCAAGGCACCAATATAAAGTAGCAATGGAATCCTTCATATCACTTTTTATTCTTGAAGACCAAACAAAGTTCGTGAGCAGTTAAATTATAGATGTAGCAGCATCGCAAGAGGAAAAATACTTCATGAAGAGATGTTACCAATGTTTGAATCCATTATCACTACCCAAAACGAATAATGTTATAACGTATACATAAATTATAAGATTCAAATTCACACATGCACGATCTTGAAAACAAGTGTCCTATGGAATGACTTGATCGAGATTTTAAGTTACAAATACTTGATTTGTTTAGTCACACTATATTTTAAACTCTTTTTAAAGGTCTTAACATAAACAAAAAACGAAAACAACAGACAAACAGAAACAAAAAACAATAACATCAACATTTACTATAAGTAATAAAACAGAAAAGAACATTATAAAATTATAAGTAACAAGATCTGTTACCCAAGTGGCGTACGCCCCCGAAAGGTTTCTTAAGCTTGCAGGTATTTTGAAAAGAAAAGAGAATGAAAGTAACTACTTGCTTAATAATTAATATTGTTCTTTGTTTAACTGTACCTGTAATTTCTAATTGTGATAGCGTGAACCTTCAAAATATACGTATGACCTTGACCTTTGAAGGGGCGTCCGTGGCCGAGTGGTTAAGGTATTTGACTTCAAATTACTTGCCCGTCACACCTGTGGTTTCGAATCCCAACAGGGACTTTTGATTCTTTCATGTGAGGAAGCTATCCAGCTAGCTTACGGAACGTCGGTGGTTCTACTCAGGTGCCCTGTCGTACCTGAAATAATGCACGGAACCCAAACAAACAAACAAACAGAAGGGACGTGGTTCCTGGACGCAACAGAATGTTGTTATGAGATAGAAATTTGTGCCAAGCTATTTCAAAATATCCCACAATGCATGCCAAAGTTACAGTCTGACCATGATTGTTGTGTAAGTGGGGACGCACAGACGGACATGAGCCTTAGCTGCGACACATTGTCTTGATGTGGTAGACATGTGTGCCAAGTTATTTTAAGATCCTTCCATGCATGACATAGTTACAGTCCGGACACGATTGTATGTACCTATTAATTCTAATTATGATAATGTGAAACTTCAAAATGTTAGTGTGACCTTGACCTTTGAGGTAGAGACATAACTCTTGGACATTCGATGTATGACAAAGTTACAGTCCGGACACGAATGAAGTAGGGACCCACAGACGGACGTTCTAACAGGACAGTTATAATGTGGCTACTCTATTGGTTTCTCTATTGTTCTTTTAAGCCACACAAAAGAAAATAGCCACATAAAAGCATTACGGAATGGATGACATCAAAGAGAAATAACAGTTCCCGTGAGAACGGATGAACAGACAGACGGACGTTCTAACAGGATAGTAAACATGTGGCTACTCTATTGTTCTCTCTATTGTTCTTTTTAGCCACACAAAAGAAAATAGCCACAAAAAAAACATTACGGAATGAATGACATCAAAGAACAGTTACCTATTATCCCGCTAGCCACATAATTACTGTCTTGTGAGTGCGGACGGATGGACAGACAGACGGTGCGGTTTTAATATGCCTCCATTCGGGGGCATAAAAATCCGACTTCAGTATTAAGTCCAATTTTCTTTCACCCCTACCCCCTTTTATTTATAATTCAAATATTTGCTTTTCTAACATGATTTCACTCAATTTGCTGAAAAAGTCTCTTCCAGATAACACTTTCTTCTCGTTTTGAAACCAAACTGATCTTTTTTATTTCTTTTGTTTCGTCATACTCCTTATTTACTCTCATACAACTTGTTTCCACACAATTATGCTGTTGATATTTCCTTAACACACAATTTCTTGCAAGTTGATTTAAATATAAATATTTCTGCCTAAAATATTTAGTAATTGCCCATCCCCCAGATTGTAATTGATATTAGGCATGAACTCCCCTACTAAATATTTTGTTCCCATAGTCATTTTAAATGTATTCACACAATTGATGTGTAAACAAACCGCTAAGCTTAAGCGCGAAACCTTTATCTATATATATAGAGCAGACGAGTAGCTATTCTTTCGGGCATTAGCTCTACATTAATTTTATGTTGTTTAACCTAGTTGTTTCATTACATTTAGTTGTGTTCACCCGTTGTCAAACACGTAACCGTATTCAAAATGGCGGAAATAGTACAATGGAAAGAAAGCCGGAGTAAAACATTAGTTAGTGACATTCAACAGACCTACATAATTTAACCAGTTTAAGGTAAAATCTAACTCATTTCGTTTTATACTTTCGTCAATTATTGTCATTATTTGTTAAAAAATATAGCTACAATTGATTACAGGTGATATAAACCCGGAAGAAAAATGTATCTATGTCTTTGAAAAATTTCATATTCAAGCATTTTTACTTTTTAAACCCTTTTATAATATAATTTACTACGAATGAATTATAACGAAAAATGGTAGGTATGTCACATTTTTAACTATTCAAATTAAACGCATCAGTGAAGTTAGTATATATCGGGTTATCTCTTTATTCGTTAACGCATATGTACAATGTGTATCAATTACCCTGTTTGTAATAGTCACTGAAATATATTTGAAAAGAAAACGGGCACAATTACAATAACGTTCATATAGGAATAGATTTTAAAACATTTTGGTGATTCAACTACAGGTTGTATTGTAGCAAAATTATAACGGTTATTTTCTATCGTTTCTATAGAGCTAAATAATTCATCCAAATTTCCAGGGTCGGATTCGACAAAGGTTCATTCTTGCACCAAAAGTTAAAGAAAATTCAATATTTTATTTTTTTCTCAAGAATTTAAATACGGCTTTAGGATTTTTGTCAGTTAACAATTATCTGTATTCTTACTATACAGAAATACTACAACACATCTTTTTCTTTTATCTAGAAATTTGGAAAATATACAATGTAAATATAATTTATGTAGATGGTTTGGTTTAAACATATTTATTTAAGCTCGATTGCGAAACAAATTCTTGCCACTTATATCAATCACTATTGAGTCCGCTTCCTGGAACCAACCAGTACTGGTGTCATATGAAGAAACATGGTCGTGACCCGAGTAAGGTTCGAACCCATGATCTCTGGCTTGAGAGGCAGACACCTTTACCACTAGGCCACCGCTCCCCTTAAAACATAGTTCAAACAAAATAAGTTGTTTTCTTAAGAAATATAAAAGCTGTTCGAAAAGAATTGCTTATCACGCTGTAAAAATAGATATTTTAAGTGGAATTATAATTGTTTAAAGTAATACTTCGCTGTCGTATGACACTGTTTGTTGGTTGAAAATGGAATTTGAATCCGGCCTACAGTTTGTTGAAAATGCACCAACATGATACAGACCAAAGCGTGCGACCGCAATAGAAAACAAAATAAATCAATTAGAAAGATCATAGGTATACGACACGTGATAAAGCACAAGTGGTAGGTACTATATCAGTATCAAGTGAATTATTTATTCAAACGAAAATAATGACTTGTAAGAAAGGTTAGTGCTAGAGTACTTCATTTGTTAACAGATGATCAAAAGAGGCAACGGGTTAAAATTGCCAAAAGACATCTGCAAATATTCTTAGCATACGGCCAATCCAATTAAGCTAATGTAGTAACTAACTGGAGATGAAACGTTGATTCTCTTTTTGAGTTAGTATGAAAAGAAAGTAATGAAAGTAATAAAATATGGGCCATTAGAAACTGCAAAAAAAATATTATTGCAAAACGCCAAGACGGTTTTGTACGCAATTTTCGTTTTAATTAAAGGCATTGCAATTCAAGTTCCTGTCAAAAGGGGTTAAATCACAACAGGAAAATACTACAAAGACGTTGTGTTGAATAAACGGAAAATCTACAACTAAAAACGACATCATGCCACAGGGCTCAAAGGCGTTCGTCTGCTTCACGATAACGGCCAGGCAAAAACCTCTGCAATAGTTTCCAACTTTTTAAACAAGAGCAAGTCAATGTTTTCCCCAAAACCAGTGTTTGCTCCCCGAAACTTTTTTTCTCCTTCCAAATCTGAAAAAATTCCTTGCTAGTCGAAAATATTGGTCAAGACAGGACTGTTGTCTAGTACCCTAGCACTATACCAAAATCAGCGAATCCTGAGGCTTTTCGAAAATTGATTTATCGTCTTAAATTATGAATTTCAAGTCAATTAGAATGCTTTGAAGGTATAAAGATAAATACGACTAAGTAATACGAAAATAATGCAAATTTCTTTTCGAACAGGTCTCGTATCACAAAAAACGAATATAAATAATTTTATTCTTATTTCAACTTTTTCTATTAGTGTAGATTAAACGTCTTGTAAATAACATTTATTATTTGTTAAATATTCAGATCGGTATTATAATGTCTACGACCGGGACAGAAAAACATTGCAGACTGTGTCTAATGCTTAGCAAAGGAGGAACAAAGGCATGCTATCATCTCCTATTAAAACGTGTTGAAGAACTTAGTCCAGTCGATCACCAACCATACCCATGGACGGTCCAACAATTTTTGGAAAGTAAAAAGGATGCAATAAAAAAATCGAAACTTTCAAAGGAAAAGTTTGATGTCCTCTTTCCAAGACACGGTGTCACGGAACTTACAAAATGGGATTTATCCCTTTTTTGCAAAGTTTTAACATTATACTGCAACTTAAAACTTTTAATCCGACAAGATATAGAACAACTGTTAAGAATGCGGAACGATCTCTGTCACATGAATGAACCAAGCGTTACTGACGTACAGTTTAAGGATTACTTGGAAACTATACAAGTGACAGTGAGTCGAATCATGCAGGATATAAACAACCAAATGGTAAAGTCTGAAATAGATAAGGACATGGATCAACTAGAAAATGGACCTCTGGCGCTCAACGAAACGCTAAGGGAAATGCGGACATTCTATTTAATGGAATTTGATATAAACAAAAAGTTGGAACATGTAATAGACGGTACGTTTTTGGTAGATAGTTTTCATGATGTTTTAAGAATTAAGGTTAAATAATACGATCCGCTTAGTTTTAAAGTTTTCGATATATAGCGATCTATTGCTCGCTTAACTTTTTCTTGAAACTCATGTGTCTAACTATATCATGTTTTAAATAAAATTCTGCGATTGCCAATCGCTTATTATTTTTTCTTTACAAGTAAATGAAACTGTTTTGAAAAAAAATCGAAAAGCTTGACGACAGACTGGAACTCATTTATAGCAGGCCCTGACTTGAAAGATAGCTCAACACTAGTTGCAGCGAGAAACAATTTCTTACTTCCCGGTAAGATAATTTTTTATCGTGATAAGGTTACATTAATATTATCGATATTCACACAATTTAAACTTAATCGTGATTGGAAAAGCGTTTTCTTGTTTGTTGTTTTAATTCTTTGAAGCAAACGTTCATTTGCAGCATTACATCTTTCTATTGGTATCATTTTTTTCCTTGATGCTTGTTCCTTTATTACAGTATATAAAATATATAGTTCATTAAAAGTAAAGAAAAAACAGAATCCCCAAATAATGCTCAAAACAACAAAATTAAAAATGGTGCAGGACTTGAGTATATTTGATCTTCAATTCTCTTCGAACGTTGTCTTTAATAAGTGTTGTTACCCTATTTATTAGTTTTAAAATGTAAGTCAGTGTAAGTATGTTTATTTGTTCGCCTGGTTATATGATTATTTAAGTTATCAAATTATCTATTAAGAATCATCAAATATTCCCACATGTAGTTCCTTTTCTGGAATAAAAACTTCTTGATAATACATCAACATTACTATGGAATCTTAAACTATGATAACTTAAAACTTGTACAAGTCATAGTGATAAAAAATAAAGATAATATATTATATCCAATTCAAACAGACAACCCACATATAAAGCAGCTAATTTGATTGTTTCAATACGATTTATACGCTGGAAAAATATTGTCGTAATGGCACCTGTCAGCCCGTCTATCTATCTGTAAGCAATTTCGTGACGTTCTGTATCTTTTGAACTGATGGATAGAACATTATAATTTATATAACAACTTGGCAGAAATGTTAACCAGAATGAGACGGTGTGCGGAGTGCAAGTTTAAGCTGGTCACACAGTATATTTAATTTCCAAATTCCGTATTTGGGCTGTATTATTTAAACTGATAGAAGGAAATACATGTATTACTTATAATGATATGATGTGCAAAACGCTGGTTTGGGCTTTCTAAAATTAAAATTGGCCCGCCCCGGGGGTTACTTGATTTATATGGACATTATATACAGGACAAGGAATTTAACTTATTATGTTAGAGTATTATGCCCACAGCTTAAAATCTTGGCATATAGTATTGGCTTGTTGACCTTCACGAAAATTATATAAATCATGTCTTGGGGTCAATATTTGCCCAACCCCGGATTTGTATAGTAAGAAAACATTTAACTCTTATAGTGCGAAACTACTATGTGAAGAGCTCAGATTGTCGGCATGTAGCATTGGCATGTGGACCTCTACAAAACTTATATACACCATGTCCTTTTGTTGATATTAGCTCCTCTTTTAGGATAACTTGATTTATGAAGACCTATAAAGGAAATTACATTTATCTTATTCTTAAAACTACAATGCACAGAGCTTAGCTATCATAGATTTCATCAAAATGGACATTAATTAAGCCCATTTGGTCACATTGTAACTTCACACGTGACAGTTATTAACATTTTGTGGTAAATTTCAACCACCGTTTATACAATCAGTTACTTCTGATCAATTAGTTTTTGTAGACTTATATGCACAAATCTTGAATTATATCACTCCTAAACTACAAAGACCCACTACTTGGATATTTTCTTAGATATTTGCATTAATATTTAGTTTTCTAAAACGTTACATTAACCATGACCTTGGTGTCAAAACTGACCTTCCAATGGGATCACGGATAAAAAACTTCAAACTGAGCATTGATTTGGTATTATAAGGATAATTTAGATAAAGGTTTTTTTTCGGTCAAGCTTCTCAGATAAATTTTCATTCGGACCAATATTGCATGCGTCATTGCGGTGCTCCTGTTATATTTTAGTTTTCATTTTGCAGGATTGGATATTTTTCTGGATCTCAATAATGTAAGTGAAGACGAAGAAACCAAAATGTCTACCGTGTTAGAACAGTTGTTTGAGGAGGTGATCAATGGAGACAATGATTTCAGATGGCAAACCTGCGAATCATTGTAGACTCGGGGAAGCAGTCAAAAAAATTTCAACTATTCTTTCAAAAGGCTGGAAAAATCAACATCTAAAACATGATCATCAATTCATATTAGATGCCCCAAATTTCAGATCGTTTGCTGCTTTGTTTGAGAACAAATACAGGGACTTTAATAAGCTTACATATCTAAACGGGGCATTAAAGACTGTTTCAAGGGGAGAGTTTTTGCGTTTTTAAAAAACTCCCATTTTAAAAAGAGGGGTTTTTGGAATGTTATAGTTAAAAATAAAGTAAGACGTTTTTTTTAATTAAAATGTAAAAAAATATTGGTCTCTTGTTTGGCTATTGATAAACGAATATTCCTATAAAGCACGTTTCCTTAAAATTAAAGTCTTACTTAAATGATGTTGATAAAGCAATCAATCTTTCATATTTTAGCTTGATAGCTTGATAGCAAAATCGGATAAACAACTCTTTTATGTCCAATGTACAATAAGAAAGAGTACATCATCTCGCCTATAATAGTTGACTTAATATTATTTACAGCATACATAACAAGTAATAATGAACTACATGAAAATATTGAAGAAAGTATTGTTTTGCATTGACATCAATAAATTATGTGCAAAAGTTGCTGTCATTTCTGTAATTTTAGTTTCCTGTGTCGAAGAGTTTTTAACAAAGCACAACATCGACTCTGTTAACCCAAATGATAACGAAGACATTACCCCCGATGATAGCAGACATACACTATCACTATTAGCAGAATATGTGAGACCCGAAATCAGCGAATCACCCGGAGCAATGGGCAACAATGAGCTTGAAACTTGCCTGCAGTTAATTAAAACAGAACTGAAGTCAGAATTCAATGCACCGCATTTATCTATCATAGCAAATTGCTCGTCGATTGTTGATCATGAATCTTACAGTAGGTATCTTATTGAACATTATGATGTTCTATTAATGAATGATTCTTATGCGTTTGCAAATGTAATGAGAATTTTATCATTGCGAAATAAACGTTTTGCCAAATGTATGCTTTTTGAATTGATCCAATTGATTAAATTATAAATTGTGATGCTATTAAAAATAGATATGTGCAGCGACGACAAGGTTGAAATACCGGGGGGACAAGAACATAGGCAAACAATAAGAATAAGTGATCATCAGAGTTCGAAAGTAGATAAAGAAAAAAAAGAAAGTACTAAAACTTTGATAGATGAAAAAGGCGAAGATGTCGAGAGAATCATTAAGGGATTGTCTTTGAAAGAGATAGAGCCAATGACTGGGACACGTGTGAAACAAAAAGAACACAGTGGTGAAGAGACAGAAATTTCGGGTCAGGCAAAAATGTATGTTTCTACAGCAATACCCATAGCGACTTCAGCAACGGATTCGAAAGAAGCTTCTGTAAGTAGGAAATCTAAAATTATGTTTCAAATATAAAAATGTCATGTTAATTGAAAACATCTGCCTTACATTACATTTTATGCATAAAATCGATAGCAAGTTTGTACTATATCATTTTATAAAACGCTATTTCTAGTATCTGATATTTATTATGTTTGCTTTATCAATACAATCATTCAGAAACAAATCATTTGGTCATTGTGATTCAATTCCTATTTAACTTAGCCATATACTGACTTTTTACAAATATTAAATTTATAAGAATGATATTTTCATCAAAAACATTGTTGGCAAATCCCAGAACGATACATTTTTATTATTTTTTTATGAATTCTATAAAAAATTCTATTAATTACGTAAAATACTTGATTATCTTAAATACTTCAACATCTCTTTACCAATATTTGTTTTTTATTAAATCAGGTAGAAACTGAAGGTGCCTTACACAAGAATGCGTTACATGCAATCTTGTATTCATTGAATGCTATATTAGTATACCTTGAACTGGCCAGTCTTACGTTGATTGAAAGGGATCGATCATTATTGGTAACATTACTTGAACATTTTCTTACCACTTATTTGATTAAATATTTACCCTTTTTAAACATTTTTTAAACAAATTTTTGATCAATATCTGACTTCAATTTAAACAAGATATGTTTGTAAAACATGTATGCCCCCTATCAGCAGCCAATTATTCATGTGATAAGGTAATTATGCATGACTTCTGACCCAGTGATCAAACAATTAATAAGGGTTATCAAGTATCTACTGGTCATGACCTTGACCTTTGACCCCTTGACCCAAAACTCAATAGGGGTCATCTGCTGGTCAAGACAAATCATCATACAAGTTTGAAGTTCCTAGGCCTAAGCGTTTTTACTTAATTGATCAGAAACCGTTTTTACTTACAAGGTCAATGTGACCTTTGACCTTTGACCCCTTGACCCCAAAATCAATAGGGGTCATTTGCTGGTCATGACTAATTACCATGCCAAGTTTGAAGTTCCTAGGCCTAAGGGTTCTTTTATTATTGATCCGAAACCGTTTTAACATACAAGGTCAATGTGACCTTGACCTTTGACCCCAAAATCAATAGGGGTCATCTGCTGATCATGACCAATCACTATGCCAAGTTTGAAGTTCCTAGGCCCAAGTGTTCTTTAGTTATTGATCAGAAACCGTTTTTACTTACAAGGTCAATGGGACCTTGACCTTTGACCCCTTGATCCCAAAATCGAAAGGGGTAATCTGCTGGTCAATGAAAAATCACCATACCAAGTTTGAAGTTCCTAGGCCTAAGCGTTCTTAAGTTATTGATCAGAAACCGTTTTTACTTACAAGGTCGATGTGACCTTGACCTTTGACCCCTTGACCCAAAACTCAATAGGGGTCATCTGCTGGTCATGACCAATCATCATTCAAAGTTTGAAGTTCCTAGGCCTAAGCGTTTTTAGTTAATTGATCAGAAACCGTTTTTACCTACAAGGACAATGTTACATGACCTTTGACCCCTTGACCCTAAAAACAATAGGTCATCTGCTGGTCATGACCAATCACCATACCAAGTTTGAAGTTCCTAGGCCTAAGGGTTCTTAAGTTATTGATCGGAAAGCATTTTTACCTACAAGGTCAATGTGACCTTTCCCTTTGACCCCTTAACCCCAAAATCAGTAGGGGTCATCTGCTGGTCATGACCAATCACCATACCAAGTTTGAAGTTCCTAGGCCTAAGGGTTCTTTAGTTATTGATCGGAAACTGCTTTTACCTAAGAGGTCAATGTGACCTTGACCTTTGACCCCTTGACCCCAAAATCAATAGGGGTCATCTACTGGTCATGACCAATCACCATACCAAGTTTGAAGTTCCTAGGCCTAAGGGTTCTTTAGTTATTGATCCGAAACTGTTTTTACCTAAGAGGTCAATGTGACCTTGACCTTTGACCCCTTCACCCCAAAATCAATAGGGGTCATCTACTGATCATGACCAATCACCATACCAAGTTTGAAGTCCCTAGGCCTAAGGGTTCTTTCGTTATTGATCGGAAACCGTTTTTACCTACAAGGTCAATGTGACCTTGACCTTTGACCACTTAACCCCAAAATCAATAGGGGTCATCTGCTGGTCATAACCAATCACCATACAAGTTTGAAGTTCCTAGGCCTAAGGGTTCTTTTGTTATTGATCGGAAACCGTTTTTACCCAAGAGGTCAATGTGACCTTGACCTTTGACCCCTTGACCCCAAAATCGTTAGGGTCATCTACTGATCATGACCAATCACCATACCAAGTTTGAAGTTCCTAGGCCTTAGGGTTCTTTACTTATTGATCGGAAACCGTTTTTTGCTTACAAGGTCAATGTGACCTTGACCTTTGACCCCTTGACCCCAAAAATCAATAGGGGTCATCTACTGATCATGACAAATCACCATACCAAGTTTGAAGTTCCTAGGCCTTAAGGTTCTTAGTTATTGATCGGAAACCGTTTTTGCTTACAAGGTCAATGTGACCTTGACCTTTGACCCCTTGACCCAAAAATCAATAGGGGTCATCTACTGATCATGACAAATCACCATACCAAGTTTGAAGTTCCTAGGCCTTAAGGTTCTTTAGTTATTGATCGGAAACCGTTTTTGCTTACAAGGTCAATGTGACCTTGACCTTTGACCCCTTGACCCCAAAATCAATAGGGGTCATCTACTTGTCATGACCAATCACCATACCAAGTTTGAAGTTCCTAGGCCTAAGGGTTCTTTAGTTATCACTCGGAAACCATTTGGTCTACGGACCGACGGACCGACGGACCGACGGACCGACAAGTGCAAAGCAATATACCCCCTTTTTTTCAAAAGGGGGCATAATCAATCAAAGTTTGGAGAAATTTACAAGGAGAGTTCGAAAACAATTACTTGCTTATTTCGTATTGAATAGGATGTTTTAGATTCAAGTTCAATAATTTTACCATTCCCTCGAAATACTCAATTATCATAAAAATGTTCGTTGATTGATCCTTTTCCGGGAAAGTTTGCATTCCGTTAACAAACCGAAAAAAATGGTAGATCTAAGCGTCAGACTTGTAAAGTATCTACGTGCAACGAAGATTTTATAATTTCTGAAAGTCTTTTAGTTCATAAAGGGCTAAGCTACGATCTGTTATTTTAATCTGGTAAATCGGCACCATATATTTGTTCCATGAACATTTTTTCTTTCTTTTTTCACTGATATCTGCATTTGCTAAGGGGAGAAAATTTCTTCATCAATCAATTTGCACTCAACAAGCGTTTAGCAATTGCTAGTTTGTAGCCCGTATCTTAAATAATAACATTTCGATTTCCGTCTGCTGTGTTATAGAAAACAAAAGAGGAATTGTAAATATCAGATTCTTCAGCAAATATTTCCTTCAAAGAATAACTAACCTTAGAACAAGCTTTAAAATAAGCCAATATTTCTTTTCTCTTATCAACGTTTTAACCAATCAATTTTACTGCGGTACTTAAAGAATGCGAATTCGATTTCAAAAACGTTATTGTTCACTAGATATAGCTACATGTAAACATTATGTAAGTATTGGGCAGCTCTATACAGTTTTGCATTGGCATGTTGCTATTTCCTCGAGGATTTTGAGCAAAAGACCTGTACGCAATTCTTTTTGATCACTCCTTGTAGTAAGCTGGGCATTTTACTGGTTTAGCTGATTATTAAATGGCGGATAATGATTTACTCCTAATCATCGCTAAAAGTAAGAAAATTAATATATGACATCGATTGCATTTAGTCTGTATACATCAATGTATTGAAAGCTATACTGATTTTGTTCTATTATCAAAGTAACACGGTTAGAAGTGGAGTACATGTGCATACAGAAGAATGTATAATGTATTTATGTTTGAATAAATGTTCTTTGTAGTTTCACAGTAAATATGCCTACTATTGAAAGACTATCTGACAATTATCATGGCAATTAATTGATTAATCACACTTAATTTTTCATCAACGAATGACATATACATCTGTGTATTTTTTTCACCTGTCTTTTTCGAACACTAAAGTAATTCTTTTGTATGATATAACATAACATACTAAATTTGGTTATATGCAACATATTTAAAAACGTGTAAACAATCGTTTTATTCTATTTAATAATATATAGAAAACATAACACGCTAATTAAAAAATTGCATGATAATGATTAAATGAAATAGTGTAAAAAAAACAACAACAATATAAATAACATGACACAAACAAATAATATATAATTTAGGATGACATGTATGTGGAAATGGAACAAGTACACATCACTGTTGGTGATATTTGTAATAGGATTGCACTCACTGCACAAGACATGGATGATATTTTATATGGTTCGGCGTTATACTATACAGTAAGAGTACTTTTTATCTTATAACTGTCTTCTACTTTACATAATAATCACTGCTTTATTTTAATAAATCACAGAAATACTGATAGAATAGTTTAAGATTTTTTTCATTTGCAAGAAAATACATAATACTATGTATAATTATATATCTGTTCAACTGGGAAGATATTCTTTTCAGCATTGACACTGTCGGTGGAAGAAATTTGATTTTGCGAGAAGTAACATCTCAAACCAAATAAAAAAAACTGTCACACTTCTTTACTAACACTTTTATGGACACATTTGTCAAATAACATTTGAACGATTATTCAATTTAACAAAGTTACTCATCGCTATTTCAAATTCCTGACCACAAATAACATTTTGAAACGTTTCAATTTGGATGTGAAATGATGAGCCGTTATCAGCGAATACACAGTGATTACAATATAATGACAAACTGCTGATTTGATTGAGATATAAAACATTTTTTGCGATGAAAAGTGACATCATATCTTTCTACTTTTATAATTAAATAAAAGCGTTTAAAAGTTCAAAGGCCTTTTCAGCATTAAAGGAAATGTAAATTCAATCAGTTTTAGTATACTGACTTTTTTACACATAAAATAGATTATCACACACACGTTTTAAAAAACGTTTGCTGCTGAATATCAAATCCACATAATTAGTTTTAAAGTCACTTTATCACATAACAGCCTGATACGGAACAATGTTGATTATAATTTGAAAGCCTTTGTGATTTGTCTATTCAATTTCAATGTCAAAAGAAGTTATAACCTTAAGTTAAACAAGAACTGTCGGGGGACAGTAAGGCTCGACTATTCGAAAAAGTTGTCACAAGGGTGTTTTATTAAGTTTAATAATGCTTACCTATGAATACATATAATTGTTCGAAAAGGTAAAAAGGCTTGTTATTAAGATGTTTTATTAAGTAAATCACTGCTTTTTTATTATGAATGCATAGAATTGTCCCCAAAAAGGCACAAACGCTTCAGTAGTTATTGAGATAACAGCTAACAAGCAAAACTTTACCATGAATTTCTAAGTTGAAAAAGGGGAGAAAAATCAGCCTAAATGCAAGACAAAATTATGGATCTTGGTCAGTGACCTAAAATTATGACCATAAATGCATATGTGAAGTTTTAAATAAATATCTTTAATAGTTATTGAGATATGTAAAACTTGCATGTAAACATTAACCAAGAGACTAAGTAGAAAAAGGGAGATAAATCAGCCTAAATTAAATGCAAGATAGAGTTATGGAACTTGGTCAGTGACATACAATTATGACCCGTCATGCATATGTGAAGTTTCAAATCAAAATCTTTGATAGTTATTGAGAGATGTAAAACTTACATGTAAACATTAACCAAGAGACTAAGTAAAACAGGGGGAGATAAATCAGCCTAAATACATGACACATATATGAGTGCTGTTCAGTGATCATTATTCATGACCACAAATATACATATGAAGTTTCAAGTTTGTATCTTTAATAGTTTTAGAGATATGCAAAACTTGCATGTTAAGCTTAACCAAGAAAAGGAGAATTTTTTAGTACAATTCAGTCAAAATACATGGCAGAGTAATAAATCTTGAGATTTGACCTTCAATTATGACCCTAATAAGGACATGTGTAAAGTTTCAAGTAAATATCTTTGAAGACCTTTAACAAAAATTTCTAAGTTTCAAAGGGGGAAATAATTCTGCAAATATTGCAGGCAGAGTTATGCAACTTTGCAAACTGATGTACATTGTTACTATAAAAAAGTATTGTAAATTTAAATTGAATAGCTCAAGCAATAATTGAGATATTTGACTATACAAAAAAATTAAACCAAATTTTCTAAGTTAAAAAGGGGCATAATTCTGTAAATATTGTAGGCAGAGTTATCCAACTAGTCAATCTGATGTACATTGTGACTATAAATAAGTAGTGTGAGTTTCAATTGAATATCTTAAGCAATAATTGAGATTTTTGACTTTACAAAAAAAATTAACCAAAATTTCTAAGTTAAAAAGGGGCATAATTTTGTAAATATTGTAGGCAGAGCTATCCAACTTGTCAATCTGATGTACATTGTTACTATAAATAAGTATTGTAAGTTTCAATTGAATATCTCAAGCAATAATTGAGATATTTGACTTTACAAAAAACATTAACCAACGCAGACGCCGACGCCGGGGCGACTACAATAGCTCTCCATATTCTTCGAATAGTCGAGCTAAAAATGTGTCACAACTATTATTCAATATCAATATTAATATATTTCGACGGAGAAATAGGTTAAAAGAATAGGATCATTCTATTTACTTCTGCTAAATCTGCCTTGAAGACGAAAATGCTTAAACGTGACACGAGAAATACCTTTTGATGCTTAAACAAACAGGATCCCTGCAACGTGGCTTAAAAGCTTGGCATAATTGCAAGAAAGTATAAGTGCATATTATGCTTCTTAGATGTGCAAATGAACGAACCTGGTCTAAACTAACTATGATTGTAAGAAAATAACCATACAAGCACAAACAAACAAACAAATGTAGCAGGAAACACATAATTTAATTTTTCATGACATTCTTTCAAATTTAATTTTTATGATATTCTTTCAAATATTTTATATTTCTCCCATAAAAGTGACCAAAATCAAATTCATTTACAGTAAACATGTATTTTCTGTCATATTTATATGTGAAGTCAAATGTGACTTAGAAATTCTTGAACAAATTGGCCAAATAATGATAATTACTGTTTTTTGCGAAATTTTGGCGGCCATCTTGGACGTCATCTTGGATTTCTTGATTATCCGACGATTTCGGTTAAAACGAAATACCGTTTTGTGTTCTGCGAACCCTTGTGAATCTTTTGGTATAAAACTTACTGTTCCTAGACATAGACTAGTTGACCCCTAACATATGCATGATTTACAGGTTCATTTCTTACACTAAATGTAGATTGTTTCAAGGAGTCTTATTCTGGATCTGACTGATTCGCTTTCACATTTTATTAATGTGTATTATATATTACATTGAAATTAATCTAGAATATGAAGATGTCTGAAATGTATTTGTTTAAAATTATTGAAACTGATTGGTTCTAAGAGTAGCATTGTTCATCTTCAAAAATAAATAACATCACAAAATAAGTAGCCATCACTAGTTTTGTGCTCCGAAATTTTAATATACACGGACATAGTTAAAAACAATACCTGTCCGCGGAAAGACCGTTCCACTTTCCTCAGTGCAAGACAGTTTTAAAAAAGACAACACATAAAGGAGCAAAATCCTGCAAACATGCTTATCAGGCAAAAATACCTGCTCGTAATAGTCAACAAGTATTTCAAGTTTGAAGTGAATATATGAACTGTTCTGTAGCACAAGGCAAACAGTCCAAGTATAAAAAGAGGAAAAATTGAGCAAAACTGGCTTATTATTTTCCCCTTAAAAACGCAACTTAAAAGGAGTGTACAAAAAAAATCAAAATCAAAAAGTGTATACATATCTAACAAAGACATAATAAAGTTAATGTCCTTAAGAAATGTATGCCAATTAAACAGTGAAAACGTTTTTAAGGTTTGAAGTAATTAACTCTTACAATGTTTGGGAAATTGATTTTAGAAAAAAATAAGTAAAGAAATGAGCATAATTTTAGAAAATATAATTTTTGATTATCTGCATGACATATTTTGAATGTGAAAAGTGTGTCAAGTTTGTGGTAAATTGTAAAAAAAGGTTTGTGGTAAATAACTATGATTGCTTCTGAGAAATGAAGCTAGACAAAAAGATTTTTGGTTTCGAAAACTGGAGTAAAAAACGTTTAAATTGCATATTTTTTGCATTTCTGAATTTGTTTGTCGAAAAGAAGTAAATCAGAATATTTTTATGCATGTTTAACAAAGCGATTCAAAATGATCAAATTTAACTTACACACATGAACTTATACAATATTCTATCATTAACAAACATGTTATACCTTGGGGAACTGTTTCTGAAAATAAATTGGTGTATGAGCTTTATTTTGTCCATTATTTTAGTTGAAAAAGCAAAAAGCTAGACAATGTAATTCGGAACTGCCTCGGCTATTATCTATAATAACATCGGAAACAAAACTGTGTGAAAATAGTTCTACCACGTGGTTTCTGATGTAAACAGAAACAGAGATAATGTAAAACGAATGTTTAAATTTGACATTGAATACCTGTTCCGGTACTCTTATGCTTGAAAATATGTCTTGCAACAATTTGTAATTTATATAAGCCCACTGATGTTCAATTTTATACAAATCCAACTAAATGTCAACAGGTTTTTTTGTATTTTCGGTTTCTACAGCCATAATAATAAATATATAAATAATGTATTGTTTGCTTTTGTACCTATGAATTCACTTATTTAAGGTGGACTTTTACTACATGTCCGTGAAGTACGCGGGCTAACGGGCTAGCAGTCTAGCGGGCTAACAGTGTGAACTGAGCGGAATAGCAGTCTAGCGGGCTAACAGTGTGAACTGGGCAGGGTAGCAGTCTAGCGGGCTAACAGTGTGAACTGGGCGGGCTAGCAGTCTAGCGGGCTAAACTCTAAACCTTTACAGATTAAACGATACATATCCTAGCAATGTAAAGTGGGCGGGCTAACAGTGTAGTGTGCAAGCAGTGTGAACTGGGCGGGCTGGCGGGCCAGCGGTCTAAACTTTAATACTTAATTGAATCAACATTAAAACCTCATGATACATTTTCTAGCAGTGTGAAATGGGCGGAACAACAGTGTAGCGGGCTAGCAGTGTGAACTGGGCGGGCTCGCGGGCCAGCGGGCTAAACTCTAAAACTTAACCAATTGAACATGAAAACGTTATGATACATTTCCTAGCAGTGTGAAGTGGGCGGGCTAACAGTGTAGCGGACTCGCAGTGTGAACTGGGCGGGCCAGCGGTCTAAACTTTAAAACTTTATTGAATGAACATGAATACGTTATGATACATTTCCTAGCGGTGTGAAGTGGGCGGGCTTTAAGTCCGGAGGCTAGCAGTGTGAACTGGGCGGGATGGCGGGCCAGCGGGCTAAACTTAAATACTTAATTGAATCAACATTAAAACCTCATGATACACTTTCTAGCAGTGAATAAGTGGGCGGGCTAACAGTGTAGCGGGATAGCAGTGTGATCTGGGCGGGCTGGCGGGCCAACGGTCTAAACTTTAATACTTAATTGAATCAACATTAAAACCTCATGATACATTTCCTAGCAGTGTGAAGTTGGCGGGCTGACAGTGTAGCGGGCTAGCAGTGTGAACTGGGCGGGCTGGCGGGCCAGCGGGATAAACTCTTAAACTTAACCAATTGAACATGAAAACGTTATGATACATTTCCTAGCAGTGTGAAGTGGGCGGGCTAACAGTGTAGCGGGCTAGCAGTGTGAACTGGACGGGCCAGTTGGCTAAACTCTAAAACTAAACCAAATGAACATGAAAACGTTATGATACATTACCTGGCAGTGTGAAGTGGGCGGGCTAACAGTGTAGCGGGCTAGCAGTGTGAACCGGACGGGCTGTCGGACCAGCAGAATA
This sequence comes from Ruditapes philippinarum, assembly GCF_026571515.1. Taxonomy (NCBI): domain Eukaryota; kingdom Metazoa; phylum Mollusca; class Bivalvia; order Venerida; family Veneridae; genus Ruditapes; species Ruditapes philippinarum. The sequence continues at coordinate 49,787 of NW_026856244.1, read as the reverse complement.
AACTTTAATACTTATTTGAATAAACATTAAAACCTTATGGTACATTTCCTAGCAGTGTAAGCTCGTTGAGCAAACAGTGTAACGGGCTAGCGGTACAAATTCAGCGTGCTAGCAGTCTAGTGGTCTAAATTCCATACTTAAATTATTTTAACACTAAAACGTTATGATGCATTTGGTAGCAGTGTTACCTCGGCGGGCTAACAAAGCTTGTTTCATATGGTATACACGATCCTTGAGAATTGTCACAAATATGTACACTTAATGTTTTAAAGTCCGTATTGATATTCAAGTGATGCATGATATACAGAAAAAAACGACAATATTAACTGAAACAGAAAAAAAACACTGCAACATAAGATTTTAGTAGTAGGGCACCTCATGTAGTGAAGCAGAAGATGCACCAGAGGTACATATATATAGCTGTATATTTCGTACAATGACAGACATGACAGAAGCGTGTCCATAAATACAAGGATATCTAGGAATCGAGCGATTTTTTAGGAGCGGATCTGTGGTATGGTGGTTAATACATATATATAATCCAGGGGTCTTGAGTTCGATCCCCCGCTCCTCCCTAACATTACCAACAGTCTTTCGGATGGGACTTTGAGCGAGGTCCCGTGTATCGGTGCTTTACACCTAACACATAAAAGATCCAGGTATGCTTCTGAATTTGGCCATCTTCTGTATTTCCTGCACTATCTTCACAAATCTAATTACGAATGTCAAATTGTGAAAAACCACAAAGCGACGGCATACCGATACCGACAGATGTACCATCAGAGTTTCCTCACTATATGGGGATTTTACGTAGAATTGGCCAGCCAAACAAATATTAGCGATGATTGTAGCATTTTTGCGTGCCAGTGGGGATTTCACTATGCTACACATGTTTGTATCGATAAATAACGGGGTGTTAGAGACTCTGACACGTGATAATTGGAACGAAAACAAAAAATCTTTTATTTGAAACAACCAAGTATATTTGCATTAACAACTTTCTCAAAATCTGGAAAACATTTGACCCGGTCTTTTGCGCAATTAAGTCCAGGTTTCTGATTACAGTGTACAGCGTAAAATGACACTCAATACGGCATACAAAAATGTGAGTGGCACATTTAAATATCTGTATTAAGCAATAGCAGACATTTGCTGATTTGTTCTAATATTCATCATTGCTCAATGAAGTACTGAAACCAAAACAGTTATACTTTAAGCCCAGCCAATTCCACATAAATTCCCATATAGTAAGGAAACTCTGATGGTACATCTGTCGGTATCGGTATGCCGTCGCTTTGTGGTTTTTCACAGTTTGATATTCGTAATTAAATTTGTGAAGATAGTGCAGGGAGTACAGAAGATCGCCCATTTCAGAAGCATACCTGGATCTTTTATGTGCCCGGTATAAAGCACCGATACACGGGACCTTGCTTTAAAGTCCCATCCGAAAGACTGTTGGTAATGTTAAGGAGGAGCGGAGGATCGAACTCAAGACCCCTGGATTATATATATGTATTAACCACAAGACCACAAATCCGGCTAGATTCCTAGATGTCCTTATATTTATGGACAAGCTTCTGTCTTTGTACGAAATATACACCTATGTAGGTATCTCTGGTGCAGCTTCTGCTTCACTACATGAGGTTCTACATTTGATTGCCCTACTAAAACCATATGTTGCAGATTTGTTTTTCTGTTTCAGTTAAGATTGTCGTTTTTTTCTGTTTATAATACATCATTTGAATATCAATACGGATTTTAAAACTTTAGTGTACATATTTGTGACAGTTCTCAAGGATCGTGTATTCCATATGAAACACGCATTGTTAGCCCGCCGAGTTCACACTGCCAGCAAATGCATCATAACGTTTTAGTGTTAAAATAATTAAGTATGGAATTAGACAACTAGACTGCTAGCACGCTGAATTTGTACGCTAGCCCGCTACACTGTTAGCTCGCCGAACTGATAATGCTAGAAAATCTATCATAAGGTTTTAATGTTTATTAAATTAAGTATTAAGGTTTATCCCGCTGGCCCGCCAGCCCGCCCAGTTCACATAGCTAGCCCGCTATACTGTTAGACCGCCCACTTAACACTGTCAGGTAAAGTATCATGCATTTTCATGTTCAATCACTTAAGTTTTAGAGTTTAGCCCGCTGGCCCGCCAACCCGGTCAGTTCACACTGCTAGCCCGCCACACTGTTAGCCCGCTCACACTGCTAGGAAATGTATCATGAGGTTTTAATAAAGTATTAAAGTTTAGTCTGCTGGCCCGCTAGCCCGCCCAAGTCACACTGCTAGCCCGATATCCTGTTAACCCGCTCATTTCACACTGCCAGGTAATGTAACATAACGTTTTCATGTTCAATTGGTTAAGTTTTAGAGTTTAGCCCGCTGGCCTGCCAGCCCGCCCAGTTCACACTGCTAGCCCGCTACACTGTTAGCCCGCCCACTTCACACTGCAAGAGAATGTATCATGAGGTTTTAATGTTGATTCAATTAAGTATTAAAGTTTAGCCCGTTGGCCCGCCTGCCCGCCCAGTTCACACTGTTAGCCCGCTACACTGTTAGCCCGCCCACTTCACACTGCTAGGAAATGTATTATGAGGTTTTAATGTTGATTCAATTAAGTATTAAAGTGTAGACCGCCGGCCCGCCAGCCCACTCAGTTCACACGGCTAGCACGTTACACTGTTAGCTCGCCCACTTCACACTGCCAGGTAATTTATCATAACGTTTTCATGTCGAATCAGTTAAGTTTTAGAGTTTAACCCGCTGGCCCGCCAGCCCGCCCAGTTCACACTGCTAGGAAATGTATCATGAGGTTTTAATATGGATTCACTTAAGTTTTACAGTTTAGCCCGTTGGTCCGTCAGCCCGCCCAGTTCACACTGCTATCCCGCTACACTGTTAGCCCGCCCACTTCACACTGCTAGAGAATGTATCATGAGGTTTTAATGTTGATTCAATTAATTATTAAAAATTAGCCCGCTGGCCCGCCAGCCCGTCCAGTTCACACAGCTAGCCCGCTATACTGTTAGCCCACCCACTTCACACTGTCAGGTAAAGTATCATAACGTTTTCATGTTCAATCACTCAAGTTTTAGAGTTTAGCCCGCTGGCCGCCAGCTCGCCCTGTTCACACTGCTACCCCGCTACACTGTTAGCCCCGCCCACTTCACACTGCTAGAAAATGTGCTCATGAGGTTTTAATGTTTATGCAATTAATTATTAAAAATTAGCCGCTGGCCCGCCAGCCCGCCCAGTTCACACTGCTATCCCGCTACACTGTTAGCCCGCCCATTTCACACTGCCAGGTAATGTATCATAACGTTTTCATGTTAATCAGTGAAGTTTTAGAGTTTAGCCCGCTGGCCCGCCAGCCCGCCCAGTTCAAACTGCTAGCCCGCTACAGTGTTAGCCCGCCAACTTTTACACTGCCAGGGAAATGTATCATGAGGTTTTAATGTTGATTCAATTAAGTATTAAAGTTTAGACCGCTGGCCCGCCAGTTCGCTCATTTCACACTGCTAGCCCGTTACACTGTTAGCCCGGCCAGTTCACACTGCCAGGTAATATATCATAACGTTTTCATGTCGAATCAGTTAAGTTTTAGAGTTTAGCCCGCTGGTTCGCCATCCCGCCCAGTTCACACTGCTAGGAAATGTATTCATGAGGTTTTAATATGATTCAATTAAGTTTTTACAGTTTAGCCCGTTGGTCCGCCAGCCCGCCCAGTTCACACTGCTATCCCGCTACACTGTTAGCCCGCCCACTTCACACTGCTGGAGAATGTATCATGAGGTTTTAATGTTGATTCAATTAAGATTAAAGTTTAGCCCGTTGGCCCGCCAGCCCGCTCAGTTCACACTGCTAGTCCGCTACACTGTTAGCCCGCCCACTTCACACTGCCAGGTTATGTATCATAACGTTTTCATGTTGAATCAGTGAAGTTTAAGAGTTTAGCCCGCTGGCCCGCCATCCCGCCCAATTCACACTGCTAGCCCGCTACACTGTTAGCCCGCTCACTTCACACTGCTAGGAAATGTATCATGAGGTTTTAATATGGATTCAATAAAGTATTAAAGTTTAGCCCGTCGGTCCGCAAGCCCGCCCAGATCACACTGCTAGCCCGCTACACTGTTAGCCTGCCCATTTCACACTGCCAGGTAATGTTTCATATCGTTTTCATGTTGAATCAGTAAAGTTTTAGAGTTTAGCCCGCTGGCCTGCCAGCCCGCCCAGTTCACACTGCAAGCCCGCTACACTGTTAGCCCGCCCACTTCACACTGCTAGGAAATGTATCATGAGGTTTTAATGTTGATTCAATTAAGTATTAAAGTTTAGTCCGCTGGCCCGTCCAGTTCACACTGCTAGCCCGCTATACTTTTAGCCCGCTCATTTCACACTGCCAGGTAATGTATCATAACGTTTTCATGTTGAATCAGTTAAGTTTTAGGGTTTAGCCCGCTGGCCCGCCATCGCGCCAAGTTCACACTGCTAGCCCGCTACACTGTTAGCCCGCCCACTTCACACTGCTAGGAAATGTATTATAACGTTTTTATGTTCAATTGGTTAAGTTTTAGAGTTTACCCCGCTGGGCCGCCAGCCCGCCCAGTTCACACCGATACCCCGCTACACTGTTAGCCCGCGCACTTATACACTGCTAGAAACTGTATCATGAGGTTTTAATGTTGATTCAATTAAGTATTAAAGATTAGACCACTGGCCCGCCAAATTCACACTGCTATCCCTCTACACTGTTAGCCCGCCCACTTCACACTGCCAGGTAATGTATCATAACGTTTTCATATTGAATCAGTTAAGTTTTACAGTTTTATCCGCTGGAGCCGCCAGCCCTCCGAGTTCACACTGCCAGCCCGCGATACTGTTAGCCCGCCCAATTCACACTGCTAGGAAATGTATCATGAGGTTTTAATGTTGATTCAATTAAGTATTTAAGTTTAGCCCGCTGGCCCGCCAGCCCCCCCCCCAGTTCACACTGCTACCCCGCCACACTTATAGCCCGCCCACTTCATACCGCTAGGAAATGTATCATAACGTATTCATTTTCATTCAATTAAGTTTTAAAGTTTAGCACGCTGGCCCGCGAGCTCGCCCAGTTTACACTGCTAGCCCGCTACACTGTTAGCCCGCCCACTTCGCACTGCTAGGAAATGTATCATAACGTTTTCATGTTCAATTGGTTAAGTTTTAGAGTTTAGCCCGTTGGCCCGCCAGCCCGCCCAGTTCAGACTGCTAGTCCGCTACACTGTTAGCCCGCCCAGTTCACACTGCTAGAAAATGTATCATGAGGTTTTAATGTTGATTCAATTAAGTATTAAAGATTAGACCGCTGGCCCGCCAGCCCGACAAATTCACACTGCTAGCCCGCTACACTGTTAGCCCGCCCACTTCACACTGCCAGGTTATGTATCATAACGTTTTCATATTGAATCAGTTAAGTTTTACAGTTTAGCCCGCTGATCCGCCAGACCGCCGAGTTCACACTGCTAGCCCGCGACACTGTTAGCCCGCCCAATTCACACTGCTAGGAAATGTATCATGAGGTTTTAATGTTGATTCAATTAAGTATTTAAGTTTAGCCCGCTGGCCCGCCAGATCCCCCCCAGTTCACACTGCTACCCCGCCACACTTCATACCGCTAGGAAATGTATCATAACGTATTCATTTTCATTCAATTAAGTTTTAAAGTTTAGCACGCTGGCCCGCGAGCTCGCCCAGTTTACACTGCTAGCCCACTATACTGTTAGCCCGCCCACTTCGCACTGCTAGGAAATGTATCATAACGTTTTCATGTTCAATTGGTTAAGTTTTAGAGTTTAGCCCGTTGGCCCGCCAGCCCGCCCAGTTCACACTGCTAGCCCGCTACACTGTTAGCCCGCCCAGTTCACACTGCTAGAAAATGTATCATGAGGTTTTAATGTTGATTCAATTAAGTATTTAAGTTTAGACCGCTGGCCTGCCAGCCCGCCCAGTTTACACTGCTAGCCCGCTATACTGTTAACCCGCTTACTTCACACTGCTAGGATATGTATCGTTTAATCTGTAAAGATTTAGAGTTTACCTCGCTAGCCTGCTAGCCCGCCCAGTTCACACTGTTATCCCGCTAGACTGCTAGCCCGTCCAGTTCACACTGTTACCCCGCTAGACTGCTATTCCGCTCAGTTCACACTGTTAGCCCGCTAGACTGCTAGCCCGTTAGCCCGCGTACTTCACGGACATCTTTTACTACATATATTGGAAATAAACTTGTCAACAAATCCCAACATTAAATTACTATTTGTTTACATGTTAAGTTTCTTAGAGTAGGTCAGACCGAAATATCGCATCCGTTCTGTGTATTCATACTATTGTGTTCGAGGTCGTTATCCGAAGACTGACGGAAAGGACAGAGTAGTTGCGATTGAGACAATGTGTTAAAGTGGTAATGTTATTGGTGATGAATAAAAATGCCATTTAAAGATAAAAAATAGAAGACAAATGAACTAAAATTGTTGACAATCCATCCCAATGATACGTCCGTCCGTCTGCCCATCAATAATTCCTGACAGTCATGATTTATGACTTCCTTTTGTACAAAACATTTGTATTAAATGTTCATGTTTAAAATCCAAGGAAAAGATAAAAAAAGTTAAACCAAAAATTCTCAAGCGTCCATGTCTAAGAAGTGGTGTGATGAATAGGAATGAGAGGATTAGTAAGGTTCAATACATTCTTTTAAAATAATTTGTTCTTAAGTTGATGTCCTTTATTACTAAAAGGTACTTTTGTAAGGAAATTTATTATAAATATAATTTTTTACTCTTGTTTTACACATGACTGGTTGGATTAAAATGTTACTTAGCTCATCAAATGTTACACTCGGGTTGCGCGTTTTTACTTTTGGTCCTCTGAGACTTAGAAAAGGTATTTGTAGGAAAAATGTACAATCTCAATGCTTATGTACTAGATGTCAACATTTCTTGGCATAAATTTGCCTTTCAATAAGGAAATCTGCCACATCATATTTCACTGACGCCTATTTGTGTTTTTCTTTGGTCTTAGAAACAGCCTTGTAGAAGGAATCATTTTTCCAGAACCAAATATTGATTTGTTTTGTTAGATATTCATTCTATGACAAACATTGAATTAAAAAAAGTCCATTATTTTCCGCAGAGCTATTAGGTTTTATCCTTCAACATTTTGTCAGTGACCTAAACCTTTAACCTAGAGACCTGGTTTATGCAAGTGACACTGCTCCTCATAGTGGTTAACAGTTCTATGAAGTTTCATTAAAATCCTACCATGCGTCAAGGAGATATGCTCTGGACAAAGTTTCTATATTTTGTCATCTTTAGTGAGCTTAATCTTGCATATATTAACCTAAATTACATGTTTCACAACGGTAGTTATAAAAATGAACATTTGTGTTTCATTCCCTCAATAAAGGGTTTTACTAAATGGTCCGAAAACACATTTTCATAGTTTTATTTGAACTTTGACCACTGTGCGTGATTTTGGCCTTAGCCAGAGGGACCTACATTTTATAGGCAACACTCTGCCTCACAATGGTTAACATTTGTGCTAAATTATATTAAAATCGGCTTTATGCATGTAGAAGTTTTGCTCTAGCCAAGTGTTTTTCAAAGACCTCTAAGTGTGACATTGACCTTCAACCTAGAGAGACCTTATTTTTGCACATGACACTGCTTCTTATAGTGGTGAACATTAGTATGAAGTTTCATAAGAATCCTTTTATATGTATAAGAGATCTGCTCTGGACACTATCTCTATATTTCATCATCTTTGTTGACCTCCATGGTCACTAGTCACAAATCGGCATCGGACATACAAAACAAATACATGTAAAATGCGCTTTTAAATATTATGTCTTAATGTGTCCTATATTCTAAGACCAACCGGCATTTTTTCATGTTGTAGAAGATGGCAGCCTAGCAGTCTGAAGTTGGCAGCCTAGCAGCTTGACAGCGTAACAGCCTAAAGAAAACTAATGATAGTACAAACATGAAAACCGTCGTAAAAACATCAGTAGCACTTCCTTAGATCATTCCACGCCTTTTTTTAATATCGTGATCTTTATTTTGTTTGATGTTGAACTTTATCTTATCATTTTTTTTTCATTCTGACGCTTCGAAATTTGTGAAGTTAGCAGCCTAGCAGCCTAAAGAAAACTAAGGATAATACAAATATGAAAATTGGAAATGAATCGGTAGCACACACTTAGACCATTCCACGTCTTTTTTTCAGAATCGCGATCTTTATTTTTAAAAAAAGAACTCAATTTTTAACATTCTGGCGCTTCGAAATTTGTGAAGTTTGTGAAATTTGTGAAGCCTAGCAGTCTTAAGAAACTAAGAATATTAAAAACATGAAAACCGTCGGAAATGAATTGGTAGCACATACTTAGAGCATTCCACGTCTTATTAATGTATCGCGAACTTTATTTTTTAAGATATTGACCTTTATTTTTTTATCATTTTGACGATTCGAAATTTGTGAAGTTGGCAGCCTAGCAGCCTGAAGTTGGCAGCCTAAAGAAAACAAGAATAGTAAAGTCATGAAAACGGTCGGAAATGCATCAGTGGTACTTAATTACAGCCGACCAATGGTCAATGTTGAGCGCAAGAAAGATTTTAGTGTTACTTAACGAACGTTCACCGCTAGCACTAGAATCTTGCATTGCTAGAACAAGTGCATACAGCTGTTTACATTTTGATAAAGCTCTGTCGGTATATATTTTGCAGCACATATTCTAGAGTGGACGAAGTTTGCAACAGTGAAGACTCGCACCGTGTCTTCCAGCGTCCACATCCGCGTATAAAAGAAAACTCCAAATTACATAGGAAGTAGTCTTAGTCTTGGTACATTTTCTCGGCGGAGAAAATGGAGAATAAGCAACGTCATGTGTGTTATTTATGATATGCTATTTTGTATGGATAAGTTTATCATGAAGTTGACGATGTTCAAGGCATATTTACTTAAGGTTTATAAATGTGTTGAAACGTGAAGAGATATACAATGCATATGTTTAAACGAACATAAAATTAACATAAAGATTTTCTGAATTTAGGAACAATAACCATTTGCTCCATGGTTGCCGCATCCGTGGTCTTGTAGACGATTAAGCCAAATAATGAAGCGGCGTGTATGCCTCTTCAACAGTTTTGCTGATAATTTTACTACATATGAATAAAACAATTTACTCGATAAATGTTACGCACATAAGTGCGTTACGCTAGCTACGCTCCTTGTCAGGGTATCGTACAGGAATGTTGAGAATATCAGTTTAATATCTTAATTTTTTATATTCTGACTTTCATTTCATTTTACTTTGTTAGAACAGGCTATTGTACATATTGATAGTCATTTTACTATGTTCGTTGTTGTAATTTTGAGATTCAACAATACAATACAAAAAAAATGAAATCTGAAAAAAAAAACCCAAAAAAAACCCAAAAACCGCATCATTATTAAGATACCACAAGTCATAGAATAACGAGTAATGATGCGGACAAATATTATTATCATTGTTAGTTTTCTTTCTTTCTTTATTTATTTATTTAAATACAAACACACCAACACGACGCGACTTAGTTTTCTTTAGGCTGCTAGGCTGCCAGACTGCTAGGCTGCTAACTTCATAACTTTTTAAGCGCCAGAATGAAAAAAATTATGTAAAGTTCAACATCTGAAAATTTAAAAATCACGATATTGAAAAAAGGCGTGGAATGATTTAGGAAGTGCTATTGATGTATTTCCAACCGTTTTTTTGTTTGTACTATTCTTAAATTTCTTTAGGCTTCTAGGCTGCCAACTTCAAGCTGCTAGGCTGTCAGGCTGCTAGCCTGCTAACTTCACAAATTTCAAAGCATCAAAATGAAAAAAAAGTTCAGTTTAAAAAGAAAATAAAGATCGTGGTACTAAAATAAGACGAATAATGCTCTAAGTATTGGTACCGATCCACCTCCGACGGTTTTCAAGTTTGTGCTATCCTTATTTTTCTTTAGGCTGATAGGCTCCCAGGCCGCAAGGCTGCTAACTTCAGGCTGTTAGGCTGCCAACTGCAGGCTGCTAGACTGCCAGACTGCTAGGCTGCCAACTTCAGGCTGCTAGGCTGCCAACTTCACGAACATCATTTTATCAAGCATTTTCATGTTTGTAATATTCTTAAATTTCTTGAGCCTGCTAGGCTGCCAACTTCATGCTGCTAGGCTGTTAGGCTGCTAACTTCACAAATTTCGAAGCATCGAAATGAAAAAAAAAATCAGAAACATGATTCTAGGACATTTGCCCCCCCCCCCGAATGTTTGCCACCCTTATTGATGTGGTGCACATTTGCATATAATTTTAAACGGGAAGACGTTTGCCCCCATAAAATTTCTGTAGGGCAGACATTTGCCCCCTGTATAAAACAGTTTTTTCAGTGATCTTAAACAAGTATCTTATTACATGCATCATAATAATCATTTTTTTTATCTTCGCTTTACTGACCCGACAGCTCGTTTTTTCGGGAAAATGAAAAATAATAAGCAAAAAGATAAATGAAAAATATAGAATTCATTCATATTTTTGCGGTGAAATATGCCGCAAAATTAATGGAAATATTAATGTCATATCAGAGATCTATATCATCTTTGAAATATATTTAATCATGACTTTAATTACTGCTCGATAGTTTTGAAGTTCAATTTGTGTAAAACTAAAAAAAGTCAACGAAAACAACAAAAAAGTAGAACAAGAGGGTCATAATGGCCCTGAAATCGCTCACCTGTATATAGGCACCTATTTGAAGATGTTTCATGATAAATATCTAAGCTCTAGCTCTAAGAAGTTTTTAATTTTTACTATACACATATAGGGAAAAACAATGACCCCATCTGGGCGGGCCAATTTTGTCCCCAGGGCTTTTATTTGAACAAAGTTGGTAGACACTCACTAGAAGATAATTTATGCTTAATATCTAAACTCTAGCTCTTTGGGTTTTCTAACAGAAGATTTTGTAAGTGTTTAATATATACATATAGGAAAATCAATGATCCCCGGGGCGAGCCAAATTTAACCCCAAGGCCCTTATTTGAAAACAAAAATGCTAGACACCCAGAAGAAGATGTTTCATGTTAAATATCTTAGCTCTAGCTCTTAAGGTTTTTTAAAAGAAGATTTTTTAAATTTTTAACTATATATATAAAGGGAAAAACAATGACCCCCTGGGGCGGGGCAAATTTTGACCCCAGGGCTTTTATTTGAACAAACTTGGTAGAAACCCACTAGAAGATGTTTCATGTTTCATAGCTAAGCTCTAGCTCTTTGGGTTCTTTTACAGAAGATGTTTTAAATTTTTACTATATGCATATAGGGAAAATCAATGACCCCCTGGGGCGGGCCAATTTTGACCCAAGGGCTTTTATTTGAGCAAAATTGGTAGACATTCATTAGAAGATGTTTCATGCTAAATATCTTAGTTCTAGCTCTTTGGGTTCTTTAAAAGAAGATTTTTTTAAGGTTTTACTATATGCATATAGGGAAAACCAAGGACCCCCTGGTACGGGGCCAATTTTGATCCCAGGGCTTTTATTTGAACTAACTTGGTAGACACTCACTAAAAGATGTTTCATGTCAAATATCTAAGCTCTAGCTCTTTGATCTTTTTAAAAGAAGATATTTAAAGTTTTTTTTTCTTTCGGTTGCTAAGGCAACCAGAGTTCTACATGGAATTAAATTCTTTGAACAATTTTAAAGGTGACTACCAAAGGAACATTCCCGTGAAGTTTGGATGAAATTTGCCTAGTGGTATCGTATATTAGTTGATAAAGTACTACAACGTTGTGTCTTCTTTTCTCAGTTTACTACAAGTATCTACCTCAAACAATAACAACAACAATAAACAATAATAATGACGTCACAAACGTCAACGTATCACAAAGCGCCATTTACATACAAAGTTGCGCGGGAAAGTATAATGTATATCTTCAACATCCTGGGGGCCGCAAAAAGTAATAAATTGCACATGAAATTGCACATATGTTGTCAATGTTGTCAAATTTGATTAAAAAGAAATGCATTACTAAATAAGAAAATGTTCATCATAAGAAAATGTTCATCATTTAAATCTGAAAGTCTCTGTTAACGCGGTGCATTCCTATTCTAGGATATTTAAATGAATAAGTGTAGTTTTGAGTTTTTTTCAGTAAGCTATTCTAGAGTCTCTATAAAATCTTGAATAATTTTCACAATTTATGAAGTCTTTCTTTTCGAAACATTTTGTTAATCACAGTCTCTATTGTCTATTACTTCGAGTGGATATAGTTTCACAATCGGTCTGGTAGCGTACAGTCCATTGCTAAAACGAATTCTAGCTGCCCGAACCAAGCCATCCCTCCCGATGATAAGGTTATCGACTACTGCCAGCTTCCAACGAGTTCGTGGCGAATCTTCATGGACCCGTACCACTTCCCCGGTAGAGATAGTTTGTGAGTTATTTCCGGGTTTGTTACGTCGCTCATGGAGTGCTGTGAGATACTTCGTTCTCCAACGTCTCTAAAAAAAGTGCAGTAATAATCCGGAACTGGTTCCTAGCCCGTTTAGAGATAATGTTGCGTTCTACAGTTGATGGAATTCTGGGATCAATCTCCGCTCCAACGTACAGTAAAGACCTAATCTTGCAACTATATAACAGGTGCGCTGGGGTCAATGGCTCAGGGTCTTCAAGGCTAGATGAAACAAACGTCAGAGGTCGATCGTTTAGCATGGACTCAATTTCGGTAACAATGGTTTGTAGAGTCTCTAAGTCTACCATTGCACGGCCAGGATCTTCTTGAGAGTTTATTTTGTACCTATCAGCCGCTCCCACCAACCTCCGTACCATGGGGCTCTCTCAGGTATAAATTTCCAATCAATGCCAGTATTTGCTAGAGACTCTTTGACGACTTGGGAGTCGAACATGGCTTTCAAATAAGTAGACGCCGTCTGGAACGTTTTAGCGTTGTCTGAAACTATGAGCTTGGGTTGCGACGTCTGGCTTGAGAATCGTCGTACAGCTTGTAAGAAACAGTCTGCTGATAAACTTGTAACTACTTCAAGATGAACGGCTCTGGTAAAGCACATGTAAATAGACATATGTATGCTTTTTTCTCTGCTCCAGAGGGTTCTTTAATATATAATGTACCAGTAAAATCTACGCCGGTAATGGTGAAGGGCGAGCTTCCTCTACTCTAAATTTTGGCCATGGGGGAATTTCAGGTGACTTGTATGGAAGTCCGTGCACTTAACGACATGTGACACAGTTTCGGATTACGACATTCGCGCATTGTCGTATCGCTGGTATCCAAAATGACTGTCTAATGCTGGTAACTGTAGCATTTAAACCACCATGGCCAAGTAATTCATGCGCATTGCGGACTATCAATTTAGTAAGTCTAGACTTCTTTGGTAGGAGGTACGGGTGCTTTGTGACGTCATCTACGGTCGCGTTGTTAAGTCTTCCGCCGCAACGGATACATCCGGTTTGGTCAAGAAATAATCGAAGCTGCTTTATTGATGGTGTTTTGACCTGGTTTCTCACTAATTCCTGTATCTCTGTACTGTACACATTTGCTTGACAATAGTGTATCCACCGCTGCTCTGCTTGCTTTAGTTCACTAGAAGAGAGATGCTCGAAGTTTCGTCTGGACAGGTCGACCTTGCAGTTTTGAATAAATCGGCGAATATCAGCTGTATCGCGAAGTAGCCGACATAAATTGCTGAATTTCTTAATGTCAATAATATTCTGTATGCTATTACTGGGTACTTGATGTGTAACTTTAGATATACTGTAAAACACTTATTATTCGCGAGAAATCTATTTTCGCTAATATTCGCGAGTTTTCTTAGACGCGAATTCATATTTCTCGCGAATATTTCACTTTGTCTATACACTTGTCCAAAAATGAACACTATCCGAAAATGCGTACACATGGATATATATCTGCGGGAAAGTATCGAAACCAGTTCTAGTTACATCATGTAGCTATTCAAGTGTTGCAGCACAGATTACTAGAATGAAATATTTACCTGTAACAATTTGGTATTATTGAGGAATTGGAAAAAAACTTCTTCGCTGCATATTACCTGTGTCAAGGAAGGTAACTGTGACTTGCACTAGAATTAAGTATAAACAAATTAATGCGTCTTACAAAATTTTAATGGTATTTCTACAGATTGTTCTAATTAATGTGAAAATCGGTCCATCTTAATGGATTAATTAAATTTCCAACACAATTTATCAAGGTCAATGTCTATTGAACAATATACCTGTGACAAACACAGTGAACACATATCAAATAATTATCAATTTTATTGACATATTTTTAGACAGACGGTTTCACTTAACAAGAAGATTAGCAAGCTATCAGAAAAAACGATACAGATATAAATGCATTCGTCGCACAATTCACGACGCAAAGTTAGTGAACGGACAGGACAGAAAATATCTGAATGACATCGGGTTCCGGTTTCACATTTTTGGGGAAGACGCGAATTCATGTTGACGCGAAATAATTATTTTGGACATTTTGCCTCAAATTCGCGAAATAAGGTTATCGCGAAAAATAAGTGTTTTACAGTAATTTGCTCGTCTATCTCTGCTTGCTGACTTCCGATGGCTTGCTATTCAATTATCTATCTATTATAAATGTGGCAGCAGTGTTCAAGTCTTTAGCTAGGCTTGGCCATGACTGTTGAATATTTTCTGAAAGTGGTACATCCCAGTCGTACTTTTGTTTCCAAATGTCTTGCAACAGAAGTTTGGCTCGGACGCTAACTGGGCACAGTATTCCAAGGGGGTCGTATATTTGAGATGAATATTTCAATATCACTCTCTTTGTAACATTAGTAGAGGGATATCTCTCTTCACATAGGTCACTTCATCTGTTGACGGCTCCCAACGTAGACATAGGACTTTGGTGACGTCGTCAGTATCTAATATGTTTACTCTGCCGGCTTCTTGTTGTAACTTGTTGCTGTTGGAGTTCCAAGATCTCAAATTCATTCCGACATTAGACATCAAGGTGCATTCTTCTTCTTCTTTGAAACTAGATATGACGTTATCGATGTATAAATCTCGACGTAATATTTCTGATACCGTCGTATGTGGATTATTGTCTAAATGTTTTTGTATCGTTGCGTTGAGTATGAATGGTTAACAAGTTGCACCAAAAAGCACAAAACGATAAATTGAAAAGCCACTGTTGGGATCATTCGGATCTTTCAGCCATAGAAATCTTGTCATATCTCGGTCATCTGTATGTAATCCTACCTGCAAAAACGATTTTTCAATATCTGTTGTAACAGCGAACGCATGCGTACGAAATCTCAGCATATTTGATGTAAGTTCATTTAAGACTGGGGGTGTTGACTGTAGGCAATCATTCAGACTTGCATGGTGTGGCGTTTTACGGCAACTACAGTCGTATACAATTCTTATAGGCGTAGTTGAGGTATTTTTCTTTATACGGTGATGTGGAATGTAATGATGGGCTTTTTCGTCTGGATCTCTTTCTCTTGAACTCTTTCAATGAACCCTCGTCTCTCTTGTTCTGCAATGATATCTCCATATTTTCTTAGCATATCGGGTTCTCTGCTTAATCTTCAGACTGTACTTTCAGTGCGTTTTAGGACAATATAATAATTTGTAGGTAGTTCCGGGTGATCAGTTTTCCATGGTAACCGTGCAGTATACTTTCCATCTTTGTAGGTAGTTCCGGGTGATCAGTTTTCCATGGTAACCGTGCAGTATACTTTCCATATTTGAATTCAATTGACGTCAGCTGATACTGTTGTATTTCGTCTTGTAACTTCCGGTCTGTGTCATCTGATGTTATTCCTATATTTTCTAGACTCCAGAAACGTTCTATCGATATGTCCTCTGGTATGTGAACACCCTCACGTTCAAAATCTGTTCAACACTTCTGCTACTTTTACTGAAATTGATCGGTCCAGACAGAAGGTATCCAATTTTCGACTTTACGGCAGTAGGCCCGGTTCCACGTATAATCTCGTCCTCAACAATATCCCAGTAAAAGTCGGCTCCGATTAGCAAGGAAATAGCAAACTCGTTACTGGATGTGCCAATTATATCTTTTAAGGTAAGGCAAACTTGAGATGTCGGAGCTATGTGTGTTATGTATAGGAGTCGCTATAGTCGGGACAATCAGAACTTTCAGTGGTATCTTCTGTCTTCTGTCTGTAACAAGATTCACTGTAGCTTGTCCAAAGTGTTGCATCTGATTACTTTTGCCCCCAAACGCAGATATTCGGATTGTTTCGGATTTTTCCCTCTCTAATTGAAGCTCGTCTGCTAGAGATTCGTTGATAAAACTTCTTTGTGCTCCTTTGTCAAAAAGTATGGTTGCTGGGCTACATATATCTTTGTAAAAAACGTCAGCCATTGCTTTCTTTTACAATACCCCGGATCTAAATTGATGCGCGGAAGAATACATCACTGTAGCTTCAGATTTGTGTTGTGTAGAACTTTTTGCACTGGAATAACGACCGCTATCAGACTTACAGATAGTTGTGTGATGCTTTCTGTTACAATTCTGGCATCTCTTAGTGGACTTACACGTGAATACTTGGTGTTAACCTAAACAATTATAACACAGTTCTGTCTCCTTAATAACATTTAACTTTGACGCTACATCAGGATACTTCCAGCTCTCTCTGGCTCTATTGGGATTCCTCGCAAAAGGTGCTCTTAATTCCAGTTCTTGTCACATACGCACTGTTCGAATTTCTGGTACTTCTTGCCCCAGTAAATAATGATGTAGTAGATCCGTAAGTTTCTACTTCCGGTTGAATCGAGTTGTATGATCCGGCTTCCATAATATTAATTTCGTTGTAAATAGCTCTACGTAAGTCACATAACAACCAATTCCTGTCACCGTGACCTCTCGCGAGATTTTTTCTTATTTCTCCCGGAAGTTTGTCGAGCACAATAGGCACGAGTAAATCGCCGTAAGATTCTAGTTGCTGGCCCAAACTCTTCAGTGCACGAAAGTATGTCTCCATTTTATCATAGAATTCTCGAATATAATGTTAAGAATTTTTTGGGGCTGGTAGTTGAAGCAATGCTTACATTGTTGCATGTATTATTTTATGCCTTTGGCCATATCTTTCTTTCAAAAGTTCTGTCGCACGTGCATAGTTTGTATTTTTGAGTACATAACTATCAATAGTCCGATCCGCTTCACCTTCAAGCTGACTCTTCAAATATGAAAATTTTTGCACATCCGTTAAGTTATAGTTGAGATGAACAGTTGACTCAAACGAGTCCAAAATGTCTGCCAGCTTAAAATGTCGCCATTAAATTTCGGTAATGACAGTTTAGGTAACCTCTGGTACTGTGAACTTGCTGACATAAAAGAGTGATTGTTACCTAGGCTGTTCTGTGAACCAGCAAAGTGAATATTTCCTCTCGGAAGTTGAACGTTGACATGACTTTCGGTCTCTCCACCGTCTGCTCCATCAGTAAAATTCACCCGCATATCGTCTGCTCTTATATGACTATTTACTTCATGATTCTCGGTATTTTCACTCGTACGACCGTCTGTCTGTGAGTTCCTTTGACGATACGCTCTAAGTTTCCGTAACTGAATCTCGAGTTCAAGCTAATATTCTTCAGTGGTAATGAGTTCTTCTTCGATATCCCCGACTCCAGTTTGAGATAGAATCTTCTCATCGAGTGCATCTAAGGTATTTGTCTTCGATTCGAATTGAATTCTATTTTGTCTGATTTCTCCTTCGTTTCTTCGATTTTGCCCAAAAGCTTCGAAACAACGCTTCTGTTGCCGCTACGTACTAAAATTAACATCTGTAGGTTCGTCTTTTTTGAGTCACGGCACCAATATCGTATATTCGTTGATAAAGTACTACAACGTTGTGTCTTCTTTTCTTAGTTTACAAGTATCTACCTCAAACAATAACAACAACAATAAACAATAATAATGACGTCACAGACGTCAACGTATCACAAAGCGCCATTTACGTACAAAGTAGCGCGGGAAAGTATAATGTTAATCTACGACAAGTGGTTTAGATGTCATTTAAAGTAAAAGTTTACGGACGGACGGACGCCGGACGAAAGGCGATCACCAAAGCTCACCCTGTCGCTTTGTGACAGGTGAGCTAAAAATAAAGTTCAATGTTTTAAAAAATAAAGATCGCGGCACTGAAATAAGGCGTGGAATGATTTAAGGGAGTGCTATTGATGTATTTCCGAAGGTTTTCATGTTTGAACTATCCTTAGTTTTGTTTAGGCTGCTAGGCTGTCAGCCTGCTAGTCTGCCAAGTTCAGGTTGCTAGGCTGTCAACTGCATGCTGCTAGACTGCCAGGCTGCTAGGCTACTAACTTACGAACATCATTTTTTCAAGATTTTCTAAGAGACCCAATTTCTAAATATAGTATGTTAGTATAAGGGGTAATAAATGGTGATATTTCAAGCTCATGAAAATGATCTCAGTGATTTGTAACATAGACGCATCAGTGCACGTGATTCCAGAAAGTTACGTCCTTCCAAAGGAGCCAAGGGAAACAAAACTAACAAGAGCCATGTCAACATGGCCATCCCCCGCCGAATGTGTTTGCTCATTGGAAGAATGTATATGTAGTAGAGCAGAATAACTCCATTTTAAGAGGTCTTTTGGTAATGAAAACTGATGGCTATAGTGATTACAGATTTGAAACCTATGTGAATACTGATGGCTGAAAATAACAAAGGGCAATAACTGAAAAATAATGCAGAGTAGGTTACCATTCTTGTGTGCTGCATTCCTCCTCAGTAAAATCTATCCACCTATGAAGTTTCAAGTTGATACCTCAAATACTTTTTGAGAAAAAAATTGAATTGAAAAATTAAGTATGAAAAATAACAAAGAGCAATAACTCAAAAATTATAAAAGGTTAAAAGAGTTATCATTCTTGTGCAGTGCACACCTCCTGAGTGAGATCTATGCACCTATGAAGTTTCATTTTGATATCTCAAAGGCTTTTTGATTTATGCGCTGGACAAAAATTAATTTTGAAAAATAACAAAGGGCAATAACTCAAAAATAATGCAGGTAGAGTTATCATTCTTAACCACTGAACTCCTCCTCAATGAGATCCATCCACCTTTGAAGTTTCAAGTTGATTCCTCAAATACTTTTTGAGATAAGCTCTGGACAAAATAGCATGAAAAAAAAACAAAGGGCAATTACTCAAAAATTGTATAGGAAAGAGTTATCATTCTTGCGCACAACATTCCTCCTCAATAAGATCTATCCACCTATAACATTTCATGTTGATATCTCAAACACTTTTTGAGTTATGCTCAATGAGGAAACAACAACAATGGCGGTAGTAAGTCGCTGAAAATCTGAGCTTAGCAAAAATGTTGGATAAATCAATCAAAATATCGATATTATAATTTGAAAAGTAATAAAAACTGTGGATATATCAATAATATAATTAAATACAATCGAAAATGGATTATATTTGGTAGAATATTGGAATTGATAGATATTTAGTGAATATATCGAAGCGCGCGAAAATTTTCTTTGTTGTTTCCTTTGTGTTTTCGAGTGAACGAATGTCCATTTTTGATAACATTTATTTGTTCTATTACTTGTATCATACCATGGATTAACATATATTGTGAACGATGGCACATTTAAAACAATCTAACGACCAAATGACACCAGATGCCAGTAGAAAAAGGAATATTATGGAGACTGTAAGTCCATCAGATGGACCTGACGGAGAGTACGTAAATTCCCCAAATCCTGTAAGAAGGAAAGAATACAGCTCACCGGATGCAGGCGGCGACACAAATTTTATTGTTGAAGGTAAATCTTTTGATCTAAGTGAACTGGTAAAATCTGCAGTATGCAGCCAAGAGGTCATGGATGCAATTTCCGCAGCAATTGTGCCATCATTAACGGTTGTGTTTAATAAAATGCTCAAACCAATTAATGATAAACTCGATGACCAGAGTCGTCGTTTGACAAACTTAAACGAAAAACACGAAAATCAAAAGAAAACTGTGGCAGATCTAGAATATAAGAATCATAAATTACGCTCCGAGCTCCGTGAAGCTGATGAGAGAATAGACTCCTTAGAAAGAAGTCTCGACGATCTGGAGCAATATGGAAGGAGAACCTCCATTCGCTTCCATAGGGTTTTACTTTATCCCTCTGGGGATTCCAACTCTTCAAGTCCTGCCGGAAAAAAATCGTCTAGTAACCCTCAAGGCTCAAACCCAGGATCCAATACTAATACTACCAACAAGCCAGATACGGATAAAATAGTCCTGGATATCTGCAATAATATGATGAAGGTCACCCCTCCTATATCTGTGGACGACATAGAAAGGTCCCACACAATTGGTCCGGTGCGTGGCGCCTATGGGCAGATTCTGTGTAAATTCAAGTGCTGGAAAACTAAAACTAGGGTTTTTATGGTGAAGTCAAACCTTAAACATCACAGTTCCACTGGGTTCAAAGTCTTTGTAACAGAAGACCTAACAAGAAACGAAAGATAAAAAAATCGAAAGTTTCTGGACCTCAGATGGTCGAATTTTGTATAAAAACAATCCAAAAGACAGAGTGCGATCTATTAGATCAATGAGTGACATTGACTTTTTGCTTCCGGATCCGACGGACGAGATGGTGGAGTAGGGGCAATCCATTCTTCAAATCAACAGCGGCGAACACAAGTGGTATGGACTAAATTTGATGTAATCATTACATGTTATTAAGATGTTATTAAGGCGAGACAATCTAAGTCACTCTCTCACCACTTGTTAACAAAGATTGTCTCCCCTTATGTATAGATATCACTTACCTATCATATCCATTGTCATGTTATAGTCCATCTAAATTATATTAGAACCAGCTTATCTATTGTATACACTAGTACAAAAGTACTCTCTAAATTAAAAATACTCCTAAATTTCAATTAGCCCTTCGTATGTACACTTCATGCATAATCCTTTATGTTATATGCACAATCAATGTCCTGATTAAAAATACTCCTACACTTAAATATGTCCCTCGTATGTACATACCACACTATATATTTGTACTAATTGTCATGCACGAGTCAGCGAGTTGACCTATTCTGGTCTAGTCAAACTACCCACGTTTACCGTACACTACTTGTATTGTTATCAGTTAAACAGACAAACCGAATACTGTAACATGATTTTGTTTTTATTTATTTTTTTTTTTTTTACATAAACACCATGTTGTATGAATAACTGGTCTTTGATAAGCAAACCGTCCGATTGTTTTTAAGGCCAATGAAAACTGATTAATACTTCTATATATAGAGTGTTATCATATGTATATAATTAGAAATAATTGTATTCCAATTTGTGTATAGAATGATATATTTTGATTTATTGGGTGCTTGTCTTGTTATTTTAATACATGGTATACGAGATACGTTAAAGTATCATTTGCTTCGTTTTTCGATGTTGTTCACAAATCATGTAAATCGCTTTGTGAATTATCATATTATGTGCCACTTGTTATCTTTCCATGACACCAGCTGATTTGTTGATGTTTATCTAAAAACCTATCACGCGTATTAAATGTAAAACAGTGTCTGTCACATGACCGTATCAACTCGAATACAGGTTTGTTTACAAAATACTGTTCTGATCCGCCCACGCAATTATATCGCGTCCATACCTATAGTCTGTCTCAAAAAACATTCAATTTTATTTGAAATTTTTTAAATGCACCGGTGAGATATGTTTTAAGTTGTCATCACTACTGTCAATACATATATATTTGTCATGGAAAGACGTATTTATGCATATCAGGATTTTGTTGCTTTGTATTTATGTACATGAATGTGTGTTTTACTCAAATAGTGTTTATATGTGCATTCATTAAATAGTATCAATGATTATACTGTACATATTTTAAGGATTTTGTTGCTTTGTATTTATGTACATGAATGTGTGTCTAACTCAAATAGTGTTTATATTCATTAAAAAGCATCAATGATTATACTGTACATATTTTAAAGGCTTAAACAATTATGTTTCCTGTTGTATAGTATTTTGTTTTGCTTTATAAAATAAGTTTATGCAGATACTTAAAATAAATCTATTCATAATGGAATCTTTTTAAAAAAAGTTTGCCTGGCATAATCTAGATTAAAAAAAAATAATAATAATAATTTTTTCTTCATTATTTATTTACATTTTTGGAGATTGTCAATTTCTTGAAGAATATAATAACATTAACATGATTAAAGATACCAAATCAATTTCGATCTATCTTATCTTACTATCAGGCAGAATATTACTTATGGATCACATCAAATCTTAATATTTAAGAGTATGCATTGGAATATATTATTGTTATACATACAAACAGTCTGATTAAGAAATAAGAAAAATTGTTTTAAATTATCAACAACCAACATTTTTGCTTTGAGCAAAACTTTTCTCTGAAATGGAAGTGTATTTTTTTCTTTGTCTTTTTTCCTTCATTGCTATCACTACAAATGTAAAATGTTCAGGATTCAGTATATCGGGGAAAGGGGATGTCACGGAATTAGTACTAGGTTTAACTATGCATGTCTACATAACTAACCTGTCGTCGTCGGTCATGCGTATGGATTCGTGCTTACTTCTCCCTAATGGGTAATTGTACTGTGGCATGGCGGATGGCGATTGGTTTATTCTACAATGGTACGCAAGGGATTAAAAAGTCTCAAATGATAATTAGTTATCCGTTCTTAATTTTGTATTACAAGCTAATGCTTATTCTATTAATGTTTAAACGTACGCTAAACTCCTTGATCAGTTTTCTGATGGTATCCGTTAATAATGTTAGCCTATCTTCTGTAGCTGCAAGTGTAACCGTGTGTAAACTATTTGAAACATACAGTATGGAAATATATACGACTATCGATAACTATCTTAGCCCCGAGCTAATATATGTCACTCCTCTATTGTTGTCCTTAAGTGGAGATATTGAAAAAAATCCTGGTCCAGACGAATCTAATGATGATTGTCTATCTATCCTTAGTCAAAATATAAGAAGCATTAGGAATAAGTTAAATTATGTCAAAGATAACTGGCTTGATTTTGATATGCTTCACAGAGACACATCTTGATAACATAGTTTCGAACGACGATATTAAACTAGATAATTTTTCCACGTTTTACCGTAAAGACGGTACACGTCAGTCTTGTGGTATACTAGTATATGTTTCAGACCAATTTATCTAGAAACGAAAATTTGAATTAGAGGACTATTTACAAGAATAACTTTGGATTGAATTAAGAAACAAGCACACTAAGCAACATATTTGTACTGTTTGTAGACAACCAAATGCCCCGTCGAATTTTGGAATAAAATGAATATTTGTTTAGAAAAAGCCCTTGAACAATGTAGCCGAATAATTTTAGTTGGGGATGTAAATGAAGATCAGTTGAACCTTAATAATCACAAACTTAAAGATGTTTTAATATTAAACGACCTTAAGAATATAATTAGAGAACCGACTCGAGTAAATGCAAACTCCTCAACACTAATTGACCCAATAGCAATTAGTAATAATATTCATGTTTACGATTCTGGAATAATCCCCACACCGCGCGACATCAGTGACCATTTTGGAACCTACCTGTTTACCAAATATATAAAAGAATCATGTAAAACATATAAAAGACGTGTATGGAATTATAATAGAGGAAATTTTCAGGAACTTAATAATCTCATACAAAATAATGATTGGTCATTTCTTAATTTAAACTCAGTACATGAAGCCACCGAATTGTTTACTTCTAGTATTCTTAGATTAGCCGAAAACTGCATTCCAACGCGATTAGTAACTATAAGACCTAAGGACAAACCGTGGTATGACTCAGTAATTCGTAGAACTTCCAGACAACGTGATCGCTCAAAGAAAAAAGCAGTTAGAACTAATTCGATTTTTGATTGGAACACTTTCAAGCATTTAAGAAACAAAGTCAATAATTTAAAAAAACATGCTAAAGAACAATTTTTTAATAATCTTGAGTATTCGATGGAGGAAGCAAGTGTAAATGATCCAAAACTTTATTGGAAAACAGTTAAGTTATTAATTAAAGAAAATTCAAATGCGTTTAATTCAATACCAACCTTATTAGTAGATGAAAATGGTAATGAACAACAATATGAAACTGATGCCGAAAAAGCAAATTGCTTAAACGAATATTTCATATCAGTGTCGCATATTGATACAACTTCTACTCAACTTCCGGTATTTATTCAAAAATCAAACAACGATATTGAAAATTTTACAATTAATTACCAAGAAATAATTGATATATTGTCATTATTACCCATAAACAAGGCGGTTGGGCCGGATGATATAAGTCATAAAATTTTAAAAGAAACAAAACTAACTATTTGTAAGCCATTATGTATATTATTTAATAGATCTCTTCGAGAAGGTGTTTATCCTAATATATGGAAATTTGCAAAAGTTATGCCCCTTTTTAAAAAAGGAAATAGAAATAGTCCTTCTAATTATCGCCCAATATCATTAATTAGTTGTGTAGGTAAAGTGATGGAGCGAGTAATCTTCAAACATATATACAACCATCTACATTCAAACAATTTGATATATCCCTTACAGTCAGGTTTTCTCCCTGGACATTCAACTGTTTATCAACTAATAGACATCTATCACCAAATTTGCGAATCCTATGACAAAAAGCTATCGACCTGTATTATTTTTGTGATATATCAAAAGCATTCGACAGGGTATGGCATCAAGGTCTGCTTTTTAAACTAAAACAATATGGTATTAAAGACCAGCTTCTCAGTTGGGTTACTGATTATCTCTCTGAAAGGAAACAATCGGTCTTTATAGGCTCTGAATTATCTTCCATCCTTAATATATCTGCAGGCGTGCCTCAAGGCTCAGCCCTTGGGCCTCTATTGTTTTTGATTTACGTCAATGATATTGCCGAAAACTTACTCTCTACTACTCGTCTTTTTGCAGACGACAGCTCTTTAGCTGTTTCTTCAAACAATATCGGCCTCATTGAAACAACTTTAAATCGTGACCTTAATATCATTAATGAATGGTCTAATCAATGGCTTGTGAGTTTCAATCCCAATAAAACTGAAGTTATGTTTTTCTCTTCAAACACAAATCCTAAGCCAATTCTATTCTTTAATAACAATCGTCTTGACTTTGTTGATCATCACAAACATTTAGGCTTGACAATTTCTCATGATCTCAAATGGCATGAACATATCGAAAAAATAATGTTATCAGCGTCAAAAGTTTTAAGTACAATGCGTGCATTAAAATTTAAACTTAAACGATCTACTATGAATAAAATATACATCTCTTATATGCGTCCGATTTTGGAATACGCCTCAGTAGTGTGGGACGGTTGTACATTAAACGAAAAGCAATCACTTGAACAATTGCAATACGAAGCCGCGCGCGTCGTTACTGGGTTAACTAGGTCTGTATCGATAAATTCATTGATTAAAGAAGTAGGCTGGGTATCTCTTTCTGACAGACGTAAAATTCAAAAGTTAGTCACGGTTTACAAAGCAAAAAATGGCCTTGTCCCTCATTATCTTGAAGATCTCTTCCCAAGTACTGTTTCAGAAACATCAAACTATCCACTTCGAAATAATAACAATTATGCAACATTAGCTCGTCGTACTGAAACGTATAATAGATCCTTCTTACCTTCAGCAATTGAACTTTGGAATTCACTTGATGCTAGTATTCGTAATGCGGAATCACTAAACATATTTAAAACTAGAATGAAAGAAATGTTCAAAGCTCCTATTGTACCTAAACATTTTTTAATAGGTGAAAGACTATTATCAGTTTTACACTCACGTATAAGAAACAATTGCAGCGACCTAAATGGTGACTTAGTTAGAAATCATCTTAGTGAAAATCCCACATGTCATTGCGGAAATGCAGTTGAGAATGCTGAACATTTTTTCTTTAAATGCCCGAGTTATCAAACGCAAAGAATAACACTCTTTACAGAAACTAGGACGTTCCACCCACTGAATACAAATCTACTGTTACTTGGTAGTGATAGCCTAGCATCGAAAGATAATGAAGTTATATTTACTGCTGTCCATAAATTTATTAAAAATACAAATCGATTCACTTATACCTAAACATTAAACCTTTATTGTAATCAGTTATAAATGTACTTAGAATATTATATAAGAAGTAATTACAAATACCCAGTACCCAATATAAAGTAAATGCACATAACAGCCTTAACGAAACCCGTGACACTTAGGGGTAGGGGGTGGGGGGTAGGTTATACTGAATCCTTAGATCATCCATATTATAAATTTATAAAATACACGAACGTTGATTTCTATCTGTTCGATTACTTTATTGTATATTGTTAAAAATCGTTTCTTACGATTCATTCCATCAGCAATTATACATGATATACACTATGTTTATGTTATATGCCATTAAGTATTGAATATAGTTTTTTCGTTTCATTATTTACCGGGGAGGGCCGACCGCTAATGTTGTAAGAACTTGGGCCCAACCCGTTTGCTTTTGCTGTTTGAAATACATATGAAATTTGTATCTGTATTGTATATACATGTATATAGCAATAAAATATGATTAAACAGTTATGCTCCACTCAGGTGAAAAATTAGGTATGAAAAATAACAAAGGGCAATAACTCAAAAATTATGAAAGGTAGAGTTATCATTCTTGTGCACTGCACACCTCCTGAGTGAGATCTATGCACCTATGAAGTTTCATGTTAATATCTCATAGGCTTTTGGAGTTATGCTCTGGACAAAAATCAATTTTGAAAAATAACAAAGGGCAATAACTCAAAAATCATGCAAGGTAGAGTTATCATTCTTGTGCATTGCACTCCTCCTTAATGAGGTCTATCCACCTATGAAGTTTCAAGTTGATAACTCAAATACTTTTAGAGATATCCTCCGGACAAAAATGTCGGACGGAAGGACGGAAGGTCGGACGGACGGACGGAGACTATTTCTATATCCTCCGCCGAAAATTTTCGGCGGGGGATAAAAATAATAGTAAATAGTCTGAAGAAAAGGTGGCTTGTGCATGCATACTATTCGCTCTCCTAAAACTTAAATACAAGAAAAAAAGTAAATTTTCCCCAAACAATATAACATTTTCGCAGGAAAGCTAATAGATACACACCTGTTCAGCAACATGTGTACGCGGTAGAACTAAATCAGGGGGTCAAACGTATAGCGTTGCGATACTTTTTTAAACGAGATGAAATCGTGTGATACGGAATTATGGCGGACTTTAGACTATAAACGCACGCCAGAGTGTGTATATTTTATAGTTACTGTAGTATAGTTATAAAAGTAACAGTCATTGACTATTAAAATTGCAAATTTTATGTGGAGGAAATGGGACTCTGATCCACATGTATTTCCTCGAAATCATAGAAGTTTAAGCACAAAAGTTAAAAACTTATTGAAGTTAAATAGGCAGTAACTGATTTTGTGTCCACGACGAAGTCATAGAATTAAAGCCAATATTGAATGTTAGATGCTATTTCTACTTGAAACTTACGAAAATACTCATTTTTGAGCTGTATAGCAAAAAATTACTGTGCAAAGATATATATTTACGCATTGTAGTCAAAAAATGTATGTGTACGATGGGTTTTGGTACGATAAGATGACTGTATGCCAAAAACGTCCGCAAATTTGACAGTGCTAATAGCTACTTAAATATATACCATAAATAATCTTCTTTTTTTTTCTTTTTTTTTGGGGGGGGGGGGGGTTACTGATTACTGACGGCATTCACCATGCTTACAATTGTAAGCACTTACATAATTTCGTCACCTTTATTTCAAACATTACCTTCCCTTTGATCTCTGATACCTGATAAATGGTTTTATTCATACTGAGATTTTATCTCTATTTTATTACTGAAAAATAACTTCGAATTATATGCTTTTTATTGGAGTGCAAAACAGATTTTTAATTAGACAATCTAAATTTCACTTCCATTGCTCATGTCTGACACCATTTCTCCTTCGTACAGAATGGTAAAATATTTATTATAACTGAATTTATATCCTTCTTTACTAAATAGTTTTTTTAAAATATTTCAGTTAATTTTGAGGCATTTAGGATAATGTAACGAAAATGGGAGTGCAATCTGTTAGAATGTGTTACAAGGTTGATATTCCTTTGTTAGTTTAAGGACATACCAAGGGCATGCTACTTAGTTAATCAAAAGAAAGAACTCTATAGTTTTGACATTAGACAAACATCTCAAACAATACTGAACATAAATACAAGGGAGAGAATGTGTACAATGTATAATTATCCGTTTTGGATAGTTTTCAGTTCGATTGTTGTGATGCTACAACTCCGATTGTTCTTCGTATATACTTTAATTTAAATGCTACACACTTATGTTAATTCAGTCACATTTTACACTTGAAATAAATTAATCCTCTGGTTGGTGTTTTTATAAATCATTCTTATAAAATCTTAATCATGTATAATGTTTTCTAGCTGACTTCTGGAATTCCGGGTGAAAATGTCCTTCCCTGCTAAATATTATACTATATTTTTTAAGATCTTCCACAATCAGGTTAAAACATATAGTAGGCCAATATATACTGCCATGTTTGTCTAACGGATCCTTCGTTAACTTGGGCATTTCAAACACGTTCCACCATCTTCAGTATGAAGCTGTGTCTAGATTTACGCTATTTTCACATACACGCACACCACAACTATTTTACTGAAAATAAACACATATCGATTAAGAAAGTATTCTAAATTTCACTGTATCATTAACACTGAATTAGAAATTCCTTATATATCCATTTTCAAAATGATATGACTGTACACCTAATTTAACTATGCTATAGTTAACTGTTCACCATACCAGTAACTAATTGTTAATGCGTAGTGAACAGATATCAATTGATCAGACGATCATGAAAACGCATCGAAAGGAACAAAAATATTGGCGTACAGTTAGTTTATCGGACCAGTTATCATGCGTACAGTAAGAAACACGGAAATATTGTAGATATATGCGAAATAGATAGTTAAATCTTTTCGTGTATTCTGTTTGCTATTTATAGTTGCTATAACAAATCAAATATCTGTTCTATAACGTCTGTTATTGTTTTTTTGTTCTGTAAGTATATCAGGTTGCCGGTGACATTTGAAGTAGCAAATACCTCTATCACTTTCACCTTACAATGAAATAGATTCTTTTATATAGACCATCATATACAAATATATCTTCCGCTAAGCATGCACTATATTATTCGAACAAAAAATAAAAATACAACAAATATCTTAAGCAAACTGGTTCTTACCAACATTATTTGTCACTTTCCGCCACCATTTTTCTGTATTGCCATATTTAACATCCCTTAAAAATAAGGCACGGCTATACGTTCTCCCCCCGTAAAGTTTTAGCTATGTCGAATATAATCTGAAACAAGAATTTTATTGACAAAGCCTGTGTCAAAAATTCGCCCTTGACCTCAATCATGTGATATTACATACTCGTAACAGCATTTATATGTTTTATCATAATTTTGGACATAAATATGTAAACCAAAATATTCCACCTTCGAAATAGCTTTGGTAGTTTAGCACGGATGAAGGTAGTCTAGTACTGGTGTAACTCTCCAGGAACGATGGTTAGGAAACTTCCCGCCTATATGACCGAAAAACTGTTGGGAAAAGGCGTAAAATGAAACAAACAAACAAACAAACCTTCGAAATAACATTCAACGATTTCTACAGTCAAGAAAGTACAATAATCGATTCATAGTAATGTTGCGGTACCATTTAAGTACACCTTTCTTTGTATCTAGAATTGGCAATACAAAATCAGTTACGGGTAGAAACTCTTTAAAGCAGAGTGCCTCCAGATTCATGTTATTTTTTATGAAAGTTTTGAAAATGTTATTAAAATAAAACTGTTGTAAATGGAGCAAAGAATGTGATTTTGACATTGTTTACGGAACTTAAAATCCACGTAGCAAATATGCAAGAATAGACATAACTGTTATAGCTACGTGGCAGAAATGTCGCAATGTATGATGCAAAATCAATCGAACTTACCATGTAAATGTTTGCTTTAATTCCGAATGTGTTTACTTTCTTAAGATATTAGTACATTTTTGATTTACTTTAAATATTTTGCCTCATCTGGGGTCATGCAGCTTTAAGATCAGATATGAAGAGATGACTTTTCTGCTATCATATACAAAAATTACAAAATAAATGTTTTTTTGTGGATTGTTATATCTAAAATGCTGTTTTACATTTAGAAATATTGATAAAAAATGTTTTCAAGCGTACTCTTAGAGAACCATATTTCCGAATTTGTACTAAAAGAGGTCTTTCAAATTTTAATTGACAATATTCAGTTCACGAGGTCGGTATATATTTGCATATAAATATTTTTTTATGTAAGGCCTTAATTTTGTTACTTCGTTATAAATATCTTTAGAGTTTTTCCCAACATTTGACTTTTGCTGGTTTTATGTTTAACCGAAAAAAACAACAAACAAACAACAATTATACCCATCGTATTCCTAGGTTACTGCAAACAAAATGTCAACTTCCTTTTTAATTGTTCATGGAAATATTGACAGGAGTGAGATGTTACTTTTGTTCAAAATTGAACCCTTCTTTCGATAGAAAATGTCAAATGCTATTTTGTAAATGTTGACATGTACATGCAGATGTTGTATTGTCTTAACTGTAAAGAGCAAATTAAACGCACACTTTATATCTATATGTGAACATATTTTTATCATCTAGTCTACCAAATTGTTAA
This sequence comes from Ruditapes philippinarum, assembly GCF_026571515.1. NCBI lineage: Eukaryota > Metazoa > Mollusca > Bivalvia > Venerida > Veneridae > Ruditapes > Ruditapes philippinarum. The sequence goes on along the minus strand of NW_026856244.1, from coordinate 18,903 downwards.
TTTTTTGCAATTCACATACATTTGAAAATTACAATATATAGTGATTGCATAAAAATAACAGCACTGTAAACACTATATACATGTTTCTATATATTGAACAGTACATTTATAGAAGAATGGACTATTTTGAAAGGATATTTGAAAAAAATGAAACCCAAATAAAGCGAACGTAAGTAACATTAAATATGATTTAGTGATATGTTTGTAATTTTGATGAAACACAAACTAACACACAAATTAAGAAGTTATCGACATAAAAAAGTTAATTATATATACATAAATGATAATGTTTGCGAAAACAAGAAAAATAAATATCAAATATATATTTGATATACTTCATATACCGAGTTAATGACTTAGGTTTATATTTTATTTGTTCGGGAATTTGGGGATGGGAGTGTGTTTTTGGCGTTTTCGCCACACTAACACAGATGTCATATTGCAATTTTCCAATTTTACTGGTGAGCGAAGATTTTAGTTGCCCTTATGTGCATTATAGCAAGACAAGAGTGGAGTAGAATCACCGACATTCCGGATAGCTTCCTCACAGCCGTAAGCTAGCTTGAAAGCTTCCTCACAGGAAAAAATCCAAAGTCCATTGCGGGATTAGAACCCATAGCGTTAAGGGGCAAATGGTTTCAAGCCAACAACCTAAACCAGTCGGCCACTGACTGTGTTTTTATTACTTTCTTTTGAAGGAACCTATATTAACGAAATAACAATATATCATCATTAAAATCACTTCTACGGTTATAAATGCGTTATCTCTCATTCTAGTGTGATTTCAATCAAACTTGAATTTATACTGTGATAATTTATGCCAAATATCGGTGAACCTGTAAAGAGTAGAACATTAAAGGAAACATGGTTAATTAACAAACTGTCACTGATTGTGAGATTATTTTACATTCAAAGTTGATCAGGTATCAAAGCATCTAATCAAGTGTAGTCTATTTACTTTTCACAAATAGCATACTTGAACAATTCATATTGCTGAATCTTTAATTTGCACTTAGCATCTTAGAAAATGATGATACAATACAAATTATTCAAGTTCAGATTTTTGCACTTTCTGCATTGAATTTAATGTAATGGATGCATAATTTGAGCCGCGTCATGACAAAACCAACATAATGCGTTTGCGACCAGCATGGATCCAACCCAGCCTGCGCATCCGCACAGTCTGATCAGGATCCATGCTGTTCGCTATCAGTTTCTCTACTTGTTATACGGTTCGTAAGCGAACAGCATGGATCCTGATCAGACTGCGCGGATGCGCAGGCTGGTCAGGATCCATGCTGGTCGCAAAGCCATTATGTTGGTTTTGTCATGACACGGCTCATTTATTTTATAAATTATAAAAACAAACATATAATTCTTGCTTATTTTGTCTCACCTTTTGAGCTAATTTGCCATCTTTGTTGTTTATCCTTTTGAATTTTTCGAGTAAATATTACATTATTTTCTTTGAGTAAATAATCAGTTTATAAAATGATAAAAATAGGTTTCCATTTTGCTAGCTTAATGATAATTAAATCATGAGGGTAAATATGAATATATACAAATAATATGCTGTTAGAGCGGACGAAATTGTCAGAAATCATCCGATAATACATGTATATTCGAGAAATAAGTTATTGCTCGATTAAATATGTTGGTCTTATTACATGACTTTTTCAAATTATACAGAATTATATGGAAATAAAATGCGCTTACTGCCTCTGTATATAGAAATAATTGTCATAACATGTTAATGAATTAACTTGAGAACTCATGATGGAAACGCACAATACTGTTTGAATATAATCATAATAACCAAGAGAAATATTGTTGTTGAACAATTGATATAATTTCTTTTCAGTGCCGCTCTTTTAAATGACAGCGTTCGGAAAGTTCTTGAAACACTTTTAGGGTTAAAAGCACCGGTGGAGCAGATGGCGAATCAGTCAAAGGCTGCTTATGATCATTTGCAACATTTACAACAGCTCTGTAAAGATGAAGAATGTTTATTAAAAGAATGGCAACGCAATTTGAAAGAGAGTGTTCCTTTGTCTAAAGAGGAGACAAAGCAAAAAGAAGAAGCTGAGGATGCTGATATTAAGGGTGACAAAATACAGTTTTCAGGAACACAACCCGACAAAAAAAGAATATATGACGATTTGGGTACATCTGAGATTTTGACACAAGACAAGATAAGACCTTCAGAGATCCATTTATGGCACGCAAAGGATATGGCTTTGAAAGAGTATGATGGTATGTATTAAAATGTAGTACAATTTTACATTTACCGACATTGACAAAACATGTTTTAACAAAAAGAAAAAGAATGAACTTTCATAATTATAATAGATATAATAGTAATAGAATTACTATTCAATCGGTTGGTTTGTTTAAAATTTGTATGATATTAGAATAATTACAGCTTATTTGGTATTATGTCTGTACTACAGCACTGGTTAAATAAAATATAATATAACGATACAGTGTTTAAATACGTCAGTGCCATTATTTTATCCACTAGTATTTTGGGAAGCGCATATAGTTTGGACAGCGCCCGTTCTTCCTCTCGTCCGTCTGTCCACACTTTAAGAACGGTTTATAATTTTGTCAGTTATAGATGCATTTTAAAATAAATAATTCTGCAACGATATGAAGTTGATTGAGATTGTAACGCGCAGAACGCTGTACCTTGAATATAATGTAACACAACACATTGTCAAAAAAAACTTGCCGTAAAATCGTACCTTGAGTCGTTCCCGGTCAAAACTCAACTATGTCATTTCTTGATTGATTAAATATCTATGCGTAAATTGTTTGACATATGTCGTGCACAATACTATGTCTCTACCTTAAAAAACTCACGGTTACTTTTGATCGATAAAGTCATGATATGAATTTTCATAAAAGATTATTGATAAATAAGTAAATAAATGACAATTCGCAACGTATGTGTAGAGTAAGGTCTCTTGCTTAAAAACCAATGTCACACTTGTTACTCCAAATTTACGATATGGAATTAATAATAAAGTGCATGGCTTGTGATGTTATGGCAACAATTTTGTCACTCCTAGATGGATTCAAAAAATAATTTGCTATTAATATGTTACACATCTTGACACCATGTTGCGCGAGAATCAGGTGTCGCGCTCAGAGTTCAAGGTCACATAATATGACGTTTTCATAATAGTGTACTGATGGTCTTGCCAGATCAGTTATTTTCAGGATTATAATCATTTGGCATAAATGTACCGGATAATCGGATATCATGACATTGTGTCGCGCAATTTTTTTAGCAATTTTACGCCCATACAGTTAAAGTAATACATCCAAAGTCTTAATATGACATTGAATAGTTGGGCGTGTCTGTTGCATGACTTTGTGTCCATACCACGTAACTTTGCGGGTACGGTTCATACAGACTTTTCATCGATTCAGGTATGTTTTGATCAATAACTTTGCTGATTCACGGTAAGTTGAAAACCCCTGAATGGTTTTGAGTACAGTTTTGTTTTTATAGGCAGGACTGAGAGGAACGGTACACACTCATTTATCATAACAAGCGATTTCTAGCAAGTCGTCCGTTCTTTTTCAGTTTTCCTTAAAAAAAATGTGAAATCTTACAGATTTACTATGTCAAATTTATCTAGTGAAATGCTTGAAATCGCTTGTTGTGATAAATGAGTGTGTACCGTTCCACTCGGCCCGACTAACTGTACTCGAATGTTCTCAAAAACCATTCAGGGGTTTTCAAAATTTTGATTAAAAAAAGCTAATATAATTACGGGTACTCTACGCCTTAGCTGAACAAAGTCGGTTGAGTAACATCAAAGTTACTAATAAAAAAATACTTGAATCGGCGAAAAGTCTGTACAATAAGTCACGTGGAACATGTAGTTCTAAATTGTTTGTTATTCATGAAGGATTTTTGAATAATTTTGGCGCACGCTAAAACAATATTTGAAGACTTAAAACGAGGTCGCACTAATACTTGAACAATTTAAAATTGAAATTTATCCATGTACATGTCCGATTTACAACCCTGTCAATTATTGAGGGATTCCATAAGTATGTTTCATTTTAAGTCGATTAAAATTAGATCTTCAGCTCAAAGGTCAACGTCACACATGTTCGCCAAAAGCCTTGATCAATAAGACCTTTCACGAGCAATTGCAAGTTTGACATTAAAAAGGTGATGGTAATACATGTACTTGGATTTGAAAACAGTTCATTAGTTGTTGTGTATGGAAATGGTTCGTCAATTCATCAAATATTCACGGATGTCTCTTGAATTAATTGAGTAAACTGGTAAAATAGAAACCGTTCTGTTTCTTGAAGTCAAAGGTAATGTTCCTTTACTTTAGATAAGCTTCCGGGGACATTTATCTGTTTATAATATGTGTTGTTGTTATGTCAATTTACAGAAAAAACACAGCAAACCTTGACAGAAATGCTCCGACCAGGTCCTGCATTGCTAGTTGAAAGTACTGACCTAAAATTTGATGAACAGACAATCAAATCTCACTATAATATATTGGTTTCCGATCAACTTTTTGAGGTTAGTTGCATGATGTTTTGTATGATATTATGATGTAATATTTTATGATATTATAATTATTATTGAAAATGAGTTGATTCTTACCTTCTATTATTAACACAACGAACACTTGAGATCTCGACCCCTAAGATATTTCGACGCATGACACTTAGACCCCTAAGAGACTTTAAATTGACTTGAAATTTCGAAAACCTTATTATATAAAGAAAATGAAGCCGTTACTTTCGAAAAAAAAAGAATGTGGATAAAGACGTGTAACATTTTATTAGAAAAAGGTGTCTTTATAACTTTGATTATTATATATCATTAAATAGATATACTTAATTATAAGTGAAATCATATCGAGTGGTTATTTGTTATTCGTAACCATTCTTCAAGTCAAATAATGTATACAAGGAACAGTAACACATTTAAACAGAAAATATATTAGGTATATTTGTATACATATTATCATAAAAACAGTAATTAAAATATATATTTTAAACGTTTTATTTTTTAATTGTAATTCACTTTTAGTCTAAACAAATATTGTCATTATCTCCATGTGCACTTGTTACTTTCAGTATATAGAACTTCAAATATCAGGAAATCTTAAGCTAATTGGTTCTTATACTATATTTTAAAAATACATGTATGAGTTAAACATAAAAAGGTATACTATCAGAAACTGAATGTCTTACATCATGTTTTATTACACATTTTTTATGCCTCGGATATTTATGAACTAAATGTGAAAGTAATAAAATGGCCATAAGAAAAACGCTTTTAAGTAAAAAAAAATAAAAAATGAAATCCATTACTGGCACTGAATACATGTACAAAATCAAAAATTCTCTAATACCATATACCAGTACAGTATTTATTTATCTCATGCTTTATTTGACCACCATCATTTAATGTATGGCAATGAATATGTAATATGTTTAAATGCTAATTAAATAATTGAATTAAAAGTAACGCACAACAATGCCTTTCCCAATTAGAAAACCCCGTTAAAATGAAAACAACTACTGTTTAATTAGCACTGTAATAATTTTGGTGATTCGCAGGATAATTTAAATAGGTGTTAAATACAGATAATTAAATCACAAATGACACTTTTCTGATGTTTATTTGGCACGCATTTTCACACGTGAAAACATAAAGATTGTTTTGAAATAACACCGAATAATTGATTGATTGGTATTTTGGTTTTTAATTCATAATGTAAATATAATAAACATGAAATTATCGCATCATCGAACTACAGACAAGTCAATAAATATGTAACATTGATTAAAAGAAATGTAAAATTATTTATATATATTATATATTATTTTTAACATACAAAACATGTGTTTCATACCGAAAACAATAAGTCTTTACAAACTTATAAAAATTATAGAATAAACACGCAATGCACAAATCGCGCAAAAAAACAACATATTATTACTGTTATTTTGTAATTGCAGCCAATGCTACATAACTATTGTTTTGCTAAGCAACACAACATTATAATATAAATCGAAAACAATGTTGCTTTATTGCTTTACCTTAAGTTTATAATATTTTGTTATGAAAATAATTAGAAGATTTGCTATTTGATTAAATTATTTCTCGAATATCTTAGCTTCTAAAGTACAAAAGTTTATATAAGGGTCGAAATGTCTTACACAATAGGAGTCGAAACGTCATGTAAAAAGGGGTCTAAGTGTCAAGGGGTCTAGAAGTCATCATAATATCCTTAAGATTAGAGAAGTCAATGGGGTCTAAGTGTCTTACTTGCCCTTGACCTTTAAATATTAAATTTAGCTTAGATTGTCATAACTTTGTCATTTGTTTACACAAATTTAACTTAAACAAAAGAAACGTTTTTGCCATTTTATGTATGTTCAATGATTGAAAGACCTTTACATTTAAGACATTAAACTGACCTTAACCGTCAAGGTCATATTGTTGAAACTTGCTTTAATTGTCGAATTTTGCTATTTAATTACAAATTTGACTTTGAGAAAAAAACATCTATGACAAAACCGACATGTTCAATTATTCTGATATGACTTTGACGTTAAATTAAAAATTACTTTAAAGGTCCTATTATTTGCTTGAATTGTCACAACTTTTTTTATAGATTTATACTTTTACAAACAAGGGTGCCATAGTCACAAAATACGCCCGTTTACGAAAGCTTTAGATGGAGATGGGGGCATTATGGATAAGTGTTATCTAGCAAGCAAGTTTTTATTCTTGGCACTGTGTTGTTAAATGAACCTTAAAACAAATCAGTAGGGAATATATGCACAGGATGTGTGACCTTGACCTTGGTCGCAGGGACCTGAATTTTATGCACGGCACTCAGTCCTACAATGAAGAACATTTGTGCCAAATTATATTGAAATCCCTCTATGCATGTAGAAGTTTTGCTCCAGACAAGCGTTTTTCTATGACCTGAATTTTGTGCGCGACACTTTGCAATGAGCTCTAAGTGTGACCTTGACCTTTGACCTAGAGACCTAGTTTATGTGCGTGACATGGCTTGTCATAATGGTGAACATTTCTATGAAATTTCATTAAAATCCCTCCATGCGTGTAGGAGATATGCTCCGGACAAAATCTGGATATTTCATCATCTTTAGTGACATTGACCTTGTATATATTGACCTAAATTATATGTATCACAGCCATAGTCTTGATAATGACCATTTGTGTTACAATCCCTCAATAAATGATGACTAAATGGTCCATATACACACATATTTTTATTAGAACTTTGACCTCTATGTGTGACCTTGACCTTGGCCGCAAGGACCTGAATCTTGCGTGCGACACTTCGCCTTACAATGGTGAACATTTGTGCCATGTAATATTGAAATCCCTCTATACATGTGGAAGTTTTGCTCCGGACAAGCATTTTTCAATGAGCTCTAAGTGTGACCTTGACCTTTGACCTAGAGACCTGGTTCATGTGCGCCACACTGCTCTTCATAGTGGTGAACATTTCTGTGAAGTTTCATTAAAATCCCTCCATACATGTAGGAGATATGCTCCGGACAAAATTGGACTCCCCGCCTGCCCACCCGACCGCCCGCCCGCCAGGGGCGTTCCCATAATACGTCCCGTTTTTCAAACGGGCGTATAAAAAGGACAAACGACAAGACCGACAAGTTTAATGATTCAAATATAATTCTGACATTGAAATGACATTGATAATTGACATAAAATTATTAAATTTTGAATAACTTGTTAAAATGATTTACAAATTTGATAGATAGTTGAACAATTTATTGTTTTACTGAACTGACAAGCTAAAAGATATGAATTTGACCTATAAGTAGCCTTGACCATTAATTGTTACAACAGTTACTATGTTTCTGATTTGCTTGAACATAGAGCTGATATGATGATTAACTAAATCTGACCTTGATCTCTGAAGAACCTTGACAGTAAACATCTTATTATCAAATTTTGCTTAAATTGTTATAAAAATAATTATTATCTATTATCATGGGCAGATTTGATTGATACTGCATAACAATATCAACATAAAGAAAAAATTAAGTGTTGCATTGATATGTCAATTGTCTTGCAATTGTTTATTGTCAATTTTTAAATGTGAATTATATATTGACCAAACATTCAGTTTACTCTGAATAATTTTTACTACAATATTCTTCCTAAAATATGTTAAACAAGCGTTGCACGTGCTAAGCGCTGAATTATTTTCAGGTCATTGTTTTAAAATAAAAACATTGAATAAGAACATTGATGAAATCAATGTTCAAAAGTTTCCCTGTGAAGATAACATTATAAGCCTAAATCTATATTTTTTCCGTTTTTATTTCATTTGTCATAAAAATCTAATTTTCTTTAATTAATTTATATTGAAAGAAATTTGCCTTTATTGCTTTTTGGGTATTTATAGGTCTCTCTGTGAAATAAGTCCTACAGTATTTATCCATTTATAAGGAACAACAAAATTTGTACATCAATAACGATGTCATCAGAATACCTACTATCCTCACAATTTTGAAAGGTTAGGAAAATAATTAAATGAACTGTTTGCTTGTGTCTTAAAACTTTTTCTCGACTGTTCTGATGTGTTTTATCTCCATAGCGGGGAATAGACCCAATAGTTAAAAAGCTAAAACATGTACGGCAATGTCTTTTTTATAGTTCTCGGGCAACATATTAAGTATTACAGTAACTGTCATTGTCATATAATTAAAGTAAGATATTATACAATTATGAAATTATTCATTAAACTTATTAGTAAATGTTATATTATAGTTGTTAATAAGGTACATGTATTATTGAATCAAAAGTTTGGTTAAAGAATATATTATTAATCTGTGCGGGTAATCAAATAATCTCGTGTTTGGTTTACCAGACGTTTCAGTCAACCTAGCATAAAACTATACATAATTATACTGTCTTGCATTGCCAATGCTGACACATGTTATACTACCTGTCTCAACATCTTTTATTACGTATTACTGACCTCTTTAATTTGTAGAAACCTTTTAACATAAAACAAATATATAGAAATATTCCTGTTACTTAACTGACAGGGGTTGGCCTCCCAACATTTGAAAATTTTGAAAACTCAATTTATTATAATTTCCCCCCATTCATGCCTATAAAACTATGAAAGGAGTTTCATTTAAATTTATATTTTTCGGATATAATTTTCTTACACTATTTAAAAATAAATTATTGTTTATAATGGTATTTGCTTCATAGTTCTATATCAATTTCGTAATTAATTTTATTAAATTTCGTTTTTATTTATTCTGCTATTATTTTAATTTAAAAAATACATGTAGATGCAAAGAGTTTCCTTTATATTCTCTGAATTAGCCTTACCCCAAGTTTTATCAGTTTCAGCATTGCGATTTTTAGACATGGTGTTATATTTTGATCCAATCGTAACTGTTCGACCCTTTCCATTAGTCTTCGAATATGGACCTCGAACACAACAGACTTGACGGATAGCTATTTCGGTCTTACTTACTCTAAGAAACTAAACACGAAACAAACAGTAATTTGATACTGGGAGATATTGACTAAATTTTTCCAATAAATCGAGTTAACGTCTAACTACATTAGGTACATTTATAGATATAAAAGTAGAAAGTACATTATTTATGTTCTTATAAGTATGGTTGTGTTGTAGAAACCGAGAGTACAAAATAAACATTCATTCGGATTTGTTCATAAGTCTACATCAGTACCGATTATGATTCTTAGACATATTTTCAATCATAATTCTATGGCAGAAATATACCTACCTTTGGATGTCAAATATATACATTTGTTATACCTTATCAAAAGACTAACCCTCTGTTTTTGTTAACATTCTTAACTACCGTGGTAGAACTACGTCCCCCAATCCGTATTAAGTTCCCCCGAGGTTAATTATTGAAATAAGCCGAGCTGTTCCGATTGATATTGATCTAAATTGACTTTTTGCATTTTTATTTGTAACTTCTCAAAGCATAGATGACGGTTAGAATTTAAGATTAAGCATGTGTAAAAACATTTGCTGAAATTGTCTTTTTGTCTGTTTTGTTGGGTTTTATATCACACAAACACAGTAAATGGCCACAAGTTTTGCAGGCAGCGACCGTAACCACATATTCCCTCTTTATTGTCTGATTTATAAAGATTTACTAATTCAAAATTATATTATACTATTTTTCACTATGAAAATAAAGATTTTTTATGTCAAAAGAAAGTATTTAGATTCCACCTTTCATATTCAGATTATTTAATTGTTTACAAAAGAACTAAATTTTCTATTCTATAACCTGAAGTTATTTTGGAATACTTCTATTTAATATAATTATCTTTAATTAATTATTATAATAATTTTCAAAATCTACTGATGGGTAAATAAAAATATTCAAATCTCTGCAAATCATCCCATTATTAGAACCATTGCATATTTTTCCCGAGTGATTCAGGGCTTTATTAGTAATATTAAAACAGAGAAGAAAAATAGCAGATACTAAAGAAGCATATTGACTTTTCACAACATATCTTTTGAAGATATTCAATCCATACATCGATTAAATGCAGCTTTTCCTTGTATAAATAATATGTTTTCTGAAATTCCTACTTTAGTTAATATCCATAGATATGTGTATTATCTTACTTCAGCGTGACGCAATTATTGTGGAAGACATTGAGGCGTTCTTGTCAGAGTTAACTTCCAATCGTGAAACGAAACTGATTGAGGATCCTAAACTACAAAGTAAAACAGAACAAGCATCAAGAGTATTCCTAAAGCAGCCAAGTGCAGATGAACTAAAACGCAGTATGTCTCTTAAACTACATAAGGAAAAAGACCGAGAAGAGAGCAGACCTATCATAGATTATGACGAAAATGTTTGGATGTCTTCACAACTACCTATCAAAAGTCAAGACAAACAGATTTCGACTGCGTCTTTACAACAGCGAGGTAAAATTTTGTTGATTAAAAATCTATTCAACAGCTTTCAAATTAAAAGTGATTTTATTTTCAATTTTTTTTTTTTGTGTACATTATTTTGTCTTTACAATCGTTTAAATAGAATTGTTAAAACAACTTTTTGATTTATTTATTAAACATGTTGTTTCCGTAACTTTTGTCTTTCTTTCATATAAAGTATTTATTTAATATTATCTAACTTTTAAGGCAAACATATAAAATAGTATTTCTGCCCACTTTGAACTCAATTAAAACTATTCTTTAACATTTCTATCATGCATTCCATTGGACATTGAATTGTGATTTTAATGTAAAGCTATTTGTATGTAAAACTATTTAGTCGTGTGAAAACAAATTCAGAAAAAATTCAATTTGTTCCCACTCACCAAATATTATTTAATTGAATTAGTTCATAATCAAATCGACAAAATGAGGTCATTTTACATGTTTTAGTATACAGCATTGTATCGTAGATACAAGATTGCAATTAATCATTCACAGTTTAGATTTGCTATAATATTTCTATAAGCTGTCAACGGTATATATTTCTTGAAAATATACACAAAGTGCTTACAAGTGGTTATTTTGATCACACGAAATAGCATTTCCTCCTTAACAACATACATTTGACTAATGTCAATAAGATTTTTTAAAAGGTGACCCTCTACAAAGGTTATGTAAAAAAAATCCAGGCTTATGCTCTCCACAACCACTGAAACGCTACAATTATATTTTAAAACGAAATCGTTCAATATGCTCGTCCTTAATATTTTCAATATGTCACTGTCTTGTAAAGCTTTACTTAAGCTATACACAATCTCAATACAAGTAGGTAGGATCCACTTTGTTTTATTAAGAATGGATATTCCTTTGTGAAGTTTATTCAAAGAGTAGATAATTGAAAACCATGTACTTATACAAAACATTCCACTTTATATCAACAACGGATTATGTAGCTTACAAAGACATATTGGAAATCACTTTTAAAAAACCATATGCTAACTTAATGGAAAGTTAACTCGATTTTTTATTTATAGACATTGCTTAGTAGACCCCTAAAATAAAACAATAAATATGATATTACTTAAACTCTGTATGTAAAAGATTGCTACTCTATTTTACCTTTGTCACAAAGACTTTAGTAGAAAAAAAACCTTTGTAACGCTTTTTTGTTTTAGAAAATACGAGTATCCCTATCATTTAATAAAAGAAAAAAGAGAATCTTAAACTTTAAGTGTTTTATTGCAATGATAACACTATGACTTTCGGATTGATGTAATTAATATGTAGGGCAATGCGCTTTTAGCGTAATCTTTTTTTTTTTAAAATTCTTAAGCTTTGAAGTTGTATATTATAGGTGGACGTATAACATTGTGGTGTATTCAACGGATACAAGATCATTTCGAGTGCATAACGGTCCAACTGAAACGGATAAGATTATCTCTCTCTCGAGTGTACAAGAGTTTAAATTACATTGAAAATGAAAATAAAAATACCATCCGAAAATCCTTGGATCTTCCAACTTTAACAAAGGTTCGGTTTATTTTGACGAAGCATTTTACATGTCGATACAATATTATTAAACATTTTTTATACAGCAGATTTGTGTTTTTATTAAATATATTGTTATATTATCCTGCTGCTGCAACATTCTTATAAAGTATGATTATTTGTGTAATATTCCCTGACATGTAATTGTATTAATATAATGATATGTATATATCTATGAATACGTATATGTATATTTTCCCCCTGACGTACTAGTACATATTTGTTATATCTGCTAGCATCAGTAATCGATTATTGTATTTTGAAAAATTTACCAATATTTGGAAATGTGAGAAAGTCTTAATGCTCACTTCCATAGCATAGGACACGTGTTCTCTAACTTGTTTTTTAATGGATAAAAGTTGTTTGTTGTATTTTTAAAGTAATCTTATTATTTACATTTTTTTTACATTAAAGTAACAAATACAATTTCTTGAGATACATTTCATGTAATGCGTGATCATCGCATTGTTGTCAATTTCAGGAATGGTCTCAAGTTAAACAGCTTGCACGGGATTGCCAAAATTCAAATGATATGATGAAATATACAGACATACTGTCTAGATATCAGCTAGATAAAAGAGTGGAATTGTTAAGAGATATATTAAAAGAGTTGGAAACAAAAAATTGATCGATTCATTTTTACAAGAAAGGAAAAGAATGGAATAAGACTGTTTTCTAAAAAGGACCAATTTAAAACACAAATAAGACATTTGTACTTTTTAGTTTTTTGAAGCAAACTCGAAGGCGATTTAATTCAAGTTTCAAGAGCTTGTTTTATAATCAAGCTTTAAATTAAATATGATAACACATTAAGACTGGGTTACAAATTGGCATACTTACATATTATTTGTATTCAGAAACTTTCTAATGTTTACACTTCTTGCATACAAAAACTATAAATGCTTTTGTTTTGTTATAAAATGTTAAGCTACTTGTAGCTTTGATATAATGATGATTGAAAGCTTTGTATATATTTGCATTGCGTTATATGAATTATGAATAAACGATAATAGATGTGTACGAGTAATGCATTTGTAATGGGTAATGGTTGATTAATTACTTTTTGTGGTTTTTGATACGTTTGTCATAATGCACTTTTGTTTTGATACTATTATAGATTACACATTTTTGACTGAGTTGCATATATGATGCTGTCTGGATTTGTTTTATCTGTATCAGTTTGTTAAATATTAATCAGAAAAGGGTATTATTTGAAGAAGTTTTTGATTCACACATAGCTAGCCTTCTTCTTAAGATGATAAGATAGTGCCCAAAATGGGCTCAAATTATTGAAACGCTTGAAATATGATGTAAGAATCACGCCAAGTAACATATACGTTACATCTATGTAACACATATGAGAGCTCTAACACTTAAAGCTACATAAGATAAAAAAGTAAACATATTTTTTCTGTCGGCTTAAAAACAAGCATTCTATAATTTTGTTAACATTTTTAGCAGTTTTGTTGTAAATCTCATTAAAAAGTGTTCATTTTAAAAAGAAAACCTACGGTAACACTAAAGTTCGTATACGAATTTTAACATGCAAATAAAGACTTGTATAATTAGTGTATGCGCTACGTCACAATGGTAAAATCAATTGTAACCATGCATGTGGATCACAGGAAATATGAGATATTCTTGGGCAAACAAACTTTTACCGTTTAAGTTTCCCGATGCATTGGCTCTGTCGTTTACAAAAAAAGTAATCATCTCATAAAATGATTGAATTTGTATGAAAACATCCGTTATATAATGCGGCAATATACCGTTAAATTCGGACTGCTATTCAAATATGTTTGTTGCTTTTTTTTGATGTACGGATGACCCAAAGGCAGAGTTTCTCATGCAAATAGAAATTGTACTACCGATTTCGCCACAATGAGGTTGTAGATTTATGGCTTATAAAACTCGTTTTAGGTGTCTGGACGGGAGTCGATATGAAACATATTTATGAAACATATTTAATTAACGAAATGTAGATATTTCTTTTTTATGAAATTTATTTTATGTAGCTTTAATATGACACACATCTATAATGAGATAAAAAAATTAACAATTAAGAACAAAATGCTCATTTACTCACTTTAATAGGAAAAAAATCTATAAACGCTTTGCTTATATCATTTGACCATCGGAGTCCCATAAATAATTTTTAAACATCTCATTACGGAAACAGTGAAATATGTTTATACAATGTGCGATTCAGAGCCATAATGGCTCATTTATGTAATTCATTCATAACAAAAGTAATTCACATTTACATAACAGTCATAGTTTACGATAAAATATCAACACATATGTTACAATAGAATCTATATTAATCTACAAAATGTACCAGCTGTGCATTCATTCCAAATACCTCATACACCATACATTCAAAATCATTCCTTACCCTTTGAATAAAAAATAGCAAGTACATAGGGAAACAAGGAAACAAAACATTCACATACACATCCATTTTAAATTCTTTTTATTAGTTTTATGTTTTAATTTACATTGTTTTATTGGTTTCATCCTTGTGTTAATATGAAACAGTGTTACAGTTACTCCTTTTTTGTCTGTGTTATTTAACTTTGCCATTTAACAATGTTATATCCTCTTCAATTTCTATTCTTTATAGCACAAAGTAATATGTTATGAAAATAATGATATAATTCTGCTACTGAAACATTATTTTTGATACTTTTAGATTGAGTCTATTCTATAAGAAACTTATATTGATACTTATAAATATTTTATATTTATATAAAACATACTGATTTCTTATTAGTTTTCACTTCATTGTGTTAACAATGATTGAAATTCAAAAAAAATGTTCAAAATGAAAAGTAATTTTGATTAAACATTGATATAATTGAAACTGTGTTTTGTATTGATTGTTCACACTAAGTCTTGCCGTTACTATGTTTTCTAATTAGCGTTTGCATATCCTGCAGGGCAGCGAAAGAATAATCCGAATTTTTAAAAGATAACTTCAAAAATGTAGTTGATTAAGAAACTTAAGTTATGACAAAAGCGATCCTTTTGACGTGGCGGCATAGCCGAATGGTTAACGCGTCGAACTAGTAATCTTTTGACAGCTAGCCGCATGGGTTCAAACCCTGTCAGGGCAAGTAGTTGATTCCTTGAACAAGAAACTTTACACTCCTTGCTCACTACTGGTTGGTTCCAGAAACGGATTCGAAAGTGTGTCTTTTAGCTTATAGCTTCCTACACAATCGAACTAAATAAATAATTAGATAAGAATAAGAATAAACCAATTCTTTTGGCGTTCTGACATGCAGCCTATATATATAAATTTAAGAAGTCCTCTAACGATTTCGTTAAGAAGTATAAGATAGAGAAGTAAGAACCTTAGAAATAGCCATGTCATAGCAAGTACAAAAGTAAATGGTACAGATTCGGAACAAATGTAAATTCTTCACGTGCCACTGTTAAGTACTGTTTTAATGAAACCAATGAATATTTGTTTATAGATAAATAAGAAGAAACACGAAAACTAGTTGAAAAGGTTAAAATAGTTTTATATGAGATTAAGCCTACTGTATGACTTTGTTTTGTAAGGGTTGCTACCTGTTATGTAGGTGTGGCCTCAAACCGGAAGTGACGTTCATATATCCATATGAAAGATATTGATTGTCCATAATAACGATATAGTGCAGTATTTCTCGCAACATGACTTACATTTAAGTACATGTTATGGATGAACTAACTACAAAATTCGCTGATGGTGATCCGTTTGTAGTCAACGTTATATGTTTGAACCTCAGCCACCGACATAATCCCTTTTTAGACGATCTCGGCGTCCCTAGCCCTTGTGCAGAATAAATTTTCAACCAATGAAGTGAATAGACTTATGAAAAAGAAACAGTAAACATTATTTACATGTTTTACATCCAATATAAAACGATCACTTTTCTTCAAATAAATATATTTTTTAAAACAATAACTAACCGATTCCAAGGATTTATACGATAAACCAGTTTATTTAAAGTGTCACAGTGCCGTCGGTTTATGTACGAAAGTCATCGTATACCCTTTTTTAGTAGGTCTTAAATTGTATCAATTGAAACTTATTTCAATAACTGACGAGCCCAAGCGATTCAAAATTACATTCAAAATCACGTGTCAACCCAGTTTGCAGTTTTGATTTTACAAGAATAAGCAAATGGAAAACAGAATGTTGGTAAAATTGATGAAGATATGAAATCATTATGATTTCCATTCAGATTTGATGATTTGCCTAAAATTTCATTGACCTTGGCCGGTGTGGTTATTGCAGTTCTATTTTTTTGTTAATTACCAACCATGAATAAAGGAATTATCTTTCGGAAAACAACTTGATTGGATTGCAAAATAAATGTATGGAAAGATCTGACTGCCCCCTAAAATATGTTGACCCCAAACACTTGTGAAAAACATAATCATCAAATGTCATTAATTGCGTAACATATTACGCATAAGGAGGACAGAACCTTTTGTTTAAACAGTTCTTAAATCACAGCGAAATAATTGTATAGAATGGTCACATATAAGACTAAGGGTCAAAGGAATCTTAAGTTATTGGGCAGACAAGAAAAAACCGACGAACAGCCGGACGGCCGGACGGACGGACAAGCTGATTCCAGTATACCCCCCTTACAACTTTGTTGTGCGGGGGTATAACAAAACAACAACAACAAAAAACAGAAAACTTGATACAATTAATCGATAAATACACCATAGCAGTTCTTTTGCTCGGTTCGGATAAATAAAGGACGGGATATCATTTTATTTATTAAGAAAGTAACTAAATATATAAAATTGTTTTCCATTCACCATAAATATGTGGAAAAGAACAGCTGTTTATGCTTTTGCATGTTTACATTTGACCAAAACAATATGATTGACACAACTTATTTCATCACTGTGACAGTGTTTGGTTGTGAAAAGTTTTAAGATCTTGCCTACGGACAAGTTTGAATTCGTGGAACAAAATATAAGCAATGCAAATCATCCACTAGTTAGTTAATAACCGATAAAAGATACAATCGAAATGCACTATACACATATCGATATGTTTGTTAACTACACAGATAGTAAATTTCGTAGAAAAATTCAATCAATGCGAGTCTGTTATATTTTTTCATTTGCTTTACCTCATCATTGCCTTTTAGGAATTTCGACTTCTGTTTGTATTTAAATCGTAGATAACTATGATGCATTGTAAGATTTTAGTACAAGATTATAAGACGTAATTGCTATGTGGGGTTAAAGTTGAAACATATTGTTTGTGTTTTTAGTGGTGAAAATGTGCATCCTTATGAAGCCCTCATAAAATACAGAGAACACTCTGGGAATTCAGAAGTTAGACTGGTTGTATGTGCAATGAATGCTACAGATCTCACTTTATCAGATCAGGAGGATCCTTTAGTGTTGGATATTGTCGGGGTTGACGCCAACGCCCCTTGGATCATATCGGAATTCGCAAAAGGACATATATAAGACAAAACACATCATAAATCATGGCCTTCTTGTATCATATACTGTATATACTTTTACGTTACTTTCATTGATTGTTTTAGTAACAATGTACCCACATATGAATAGTTTGGCACAAAACCTATGTTATTGTAAAATAAGGTAAAGGACTTCTACTTATTGATTATCTTGTTTTGTGATATATTTGACTGCTGCCATGAATTCCTCGAAGGCAATGTAAAGTTCCACATCTTTAATGATATTGCTGTTGAAAACGTTGGATTTCATTAGATTGTGTTTACATTTGTATTATTCATATGCACAGCATCGGCAAATTGTAAAATGACTTCTTGTAACACCAAAGAAGACAGTAACAAGTATAATATTAGTCCGCTATAACGAAAGCTGATAAGTACTTTGGCTATGTACAAATGGCTATGTACTCCGCGTTGAAATCAGACCAAACAACTTATTAAAAATCTTTTTACTAATTAATTAACTTCCCTAAAAGTCAAGGTTTTGCTATTGTTTATAATATAACATTGATTCATTTAGATTTCTCAACATACCGCTTGGTTAGTCGGGTTTGAATATAGTACTCAGTGATAAAGAGTGTGTGTTATAACATTTGTTAACACGGGATTTTACTATTCTTATATGTACGAAGGACCGGGAACTGTACATTCTTACCAGCATTTGACAGTACAACCATAATATTAAGATTTGTATAACAAAGTTTTTTAATATTTTGCCGTACATGTGAATTAGGGACCAATAAAACGGAATGATAATTAGTCAACGATATCAGTATATCAATTGTTTATTTGAATATTTGATCTTTTATTCGCTATAATTTAGTTGTTTTCTACTATTTCGTGATCTTTGT